>NW_028145768.1:35000-71661 GCF_977016875.1 Pavona decussata | reverse complement strand
CTGCCTTAGGGATAATGCGACTTACGAGTTCACAAGGCTTGTATGCAGTATGGGCGTTTAGAATGGCGAGCCGAAGGCGAGCCATTGTAAAACCCATGCAGATCGGACGCGAATATTGTATCGAACCTGTGAAATGAAACAATAAATTGAATGTATTGTGCTTTGCATTTTAATAATTAGGAGAACTGTATCAAAAGTTAATGAATACTAATTAGCTTAGAGCAGGAGTTTGTATCAAAAGTTAATTCTACTGTTTAATAATTCCTTGATATGTATTGCGATTTACAGACGGTGTAATCACAAATTCTACCTAATGAATAATGTAATCAATTATACAATTGTTGTTAAAATGTGGTAATCTTGTTTCTGATGGGAAGAAGCGTAGAGAGTACTGCGTACTGAGATGAAATGAACTCCACGCGACTAAAAACGAGCGAACCACGAGGGCGGGCGCGATAATTGGCCCGCGAGCTCGCGTCTCCTCGCAGCGCGTGGCACAATCGGTTTACTATCCCCAAGCAATATTACAACACACGCATATCAAGGAAACAAAAAGGCTAAATAAGTGATTTCCTTACGAAGAGGAAAACCAACTCACCTGCTTATCAAAACCTTTCATCGTTTTCTTGAGGCTCCTTCCAAGATTCTCGTTCATCGTTTTCTTCAGGCTCCTTTCGTAAATTTTGGTCATCGTTTTCTTGAGGCTGGTTCGAAGATGTGGTAAAAGAGCGTACTCCACTGATCAGTCCCCTCACAACAGCTTGTAACAGTTGTAATTTATTGTTCCAAATCTTGAGGGCTAGTAATTTTAGCACCCAAGCGATCATAAGATAAACTACACTCCAGAATAATACTTCAGAAAAACACGTCTCCATTTCTCGACCAAGTCACAAGCAGGGAATCCTACGTGGTGGTCGCTGTGAAAACGGATCAATGAACATGGCCTTGCTTGCAAAAGCCATTGTTAGTGCTATATTTATGTTTGCTATGATTGGTTTGGACCAACAGAGGTGAGATTTACATAATCACCTGAAAAAAATAAGCACTCTGTGGAATGCGTAATGCAGGTGAAATTTACCGCAAATGCATGTTGTTTTCTGTCGTGTTTCGGGAGTGCTATTTAAGTACATATATGTTTGAATATTGTTTTGGGTTACGTTCTAGAACCAGGCCTGCTCTGGAACAGATGATAAAAGAAGCAGAGACCGATACAACGTAGAATTACGTCTTAAAGGTTGCTATATTTCGGCTGGCCAAACCAACCTTCTTCAGGTACAATGAACAGAGGCGATTTACATAATCACGTGCGCAATATATATAGGGGCTCAATGGGGTGATAGCATTGACAATTGACGGTTAAATTTTGGGGCTTTTGACGGTTGACGGTCAAGGAGAAATGTCGTCCAAGAGTTTAAGTTAATGTCAGCTTTTTTGTTTTTCAACTCAACAATTGTGTTCTGAAGGTTGTTTATTGTCAGAAACACGTTATCACTGTCTGCCAGTCTGTCTAATTTTACCATTGCCACTATTGCAATTTATTATATATTTACGTTTTATCAGTCATTATGAGCCATTGTTTTTGACGGCATATCCTAACATACAATAGCGTGACCTAGGGTAAAAATAACGTGGTGATTTATTGTTCGCGTGACAGAGTCACCTAAATTATCGTTACAAACAACTACCTGATGAATATTAATAAAAGACTTGACAAGCAACTGTTCGCATGATTAATATTCCTCAATTAATGGGCTACAAAGCGGTCGTAGTCGACAGCAGAAACTGTGAATTCTTCTGCGGCAAAAGTCTGTGGCTTTAAAACTTCGGGCTTGAGCGGCCATTCATCAATGCTGTAGGGAAACAAAAAAGAACTTACTCATTTGTTGTCAGGCCTGGAGCAAGATCACTATATGAGTCAAGTTCTCGGGCACAAAAGAAAAGCCCTTCAAAACTGGTTTACGCTGAAATTTCGCGGGCGAGTTTTTACAGTCCACTGATTAGGTTTTTATAATTAGCTCCCCAAGAATGAATTCCTCTGACGACGATACCCCAAGTGAATAAAAGTCTTAAAGCGCATAGCGTAGCTGGCATTAGTTTCACTTCTGGTAGGGAAAATATATTAAAGGGGACAACCTGATAAAGAACTAAAAGAACACAGAGATTGAGATGTTACTCGCAGTCAGAGTAGTATGCTGTGTCAAGATGAGCAGCGAGAAGCAAAACCGTTATAACTACAACGTGAACACAAAAGACTCGAAACAAACAAGTGTGCCGCAGTTCCGCAGTAAAAAAAGCCGGACTGATTAAATAATTTCCATCCTTAGCTGAGAAAAATTTAAAGCTGTTAGAAAAAGGTCTTGTTGCCGCTTTATGGGTGTATAAGAAGCTCTCACCTTTTCTAGTAGATCGCTCGTCGTGTTCACGGGGAAATTTCCGGAAACCAGTCACTGCATATCCCTGTCTCCTTCGTTTTTCTCTTTCTTCAGCTTCCCACAACTTTAAACTCAGCAATGCGATTATTCCACCGAAGACAAAAAATACTAAGCTCCACCAGAATTCGTCCGGTAAAAACATGTCTCTCTAGTAAAAGAAAGCCAAATGTACTTATAGATAGGGGACCACGTTGGTGAGATACAAGCGCCTTCTCTCAGGCAGTTGTTTCTAGGGTATGACGGTGCTGAGCATTACGCGCACTACTTATATGAATTTGTCGCACTTCAAGGGGGGGGGGGGGAGAGTACTCCCCTTATGTGGGACGTCCAAGGGTATATTTTTTCAGCCGTTTTTTCATTTTGGAATGAATTTGTTTTTGCGATTTTGGCTTGTCTGAAAGTCAGAAAATGAAGATCGATTGCCCAGGTCTGAAAATGGGTGTGAATTGTCAAATTCCAGGTCTAAGAAAAAAAAAAAAAACTGGGCAGCACATCTCACCAAAAAGTTTGAGGAATACCCCCTTCACATCTTACACCACGCCACAGCCACCTAGTTATGCGGCACCCCATCATCCGTCAGCGTCGGTCATAACATACAAGTCATACGGAAACAAAACTGAAAACTGGTTTGACTGGTTTTGACTGTCTCAGCCCTCGACCTCCCTAGGCCCTTGCCTCGGAAGAAAGAGCATGAATAACAACAAATTGACATCAATACTGAGAATTTTGATTAACAACGCGATCACCTCACTTCACGCCGACGATCGTTATACGTCTTTGGCGCGCTAAAAGGCAAGTCACTTGCGCCGTCTATCAACAGTGTCCTCATCGCGATACGAGCACCTGAGTAAACGGGCTATTCTACTAACTACAGTAGTTCTAATTGTTCTATAAGAACACAAAAGGGAAGAAGTCAATTCAAATAACTGATGCTAAGAGCAAGATTACAACCGAAGAACCATCCATGCCTGTTACGATTCTGTAGTGATGATAGCTCTGCTGCTATCACATGCGATTTCAATTCTACCGGCATCTTCACGAAAGCGGTATGAAAGGATGGGCTCAATATCAACGGCTTGCTACCTGAATATACAGCGATTTTGCGGAAATCGAACTCAATCGAACTCTCACACAAATTGTTTTGGTCCGATTGTGTTCGATTGCCAAACTCAATCGAACCCAATCGTTCGATTAGTTCGATATTGAGTTCGATTACCGAACAGTTCGAGTAGTTGTATTATTGTATATCATATATTCATCATTGCCTTTGAGACAACGACAATATATCAGGTAGAGAAGCGACAACGTCCTACCCATCGTTGATTCAAACTTTAAACTTTGCCAGAACTAGAAAATGGAATCAAAATTTCCTCAAGTTTCCTTCGATCATCTGTTTTTTGGCGGTTGTGTATTGATACGCGTATGTCCGTGTTGCCGTAAAAAACCTCCGTACAGCCTGAAGTACAAGCAAAATACACTCTCATCTCAAAGTTTAAAAAAGTTAAAATTGTCTTTTCCAAACAAACGTCTATGAGGGATATATTGTTAACACGAATATTTATTAACACAAATTATCGACGACTTGTCAAAAAGAATGAGTCAAAGATTGTTCCCAAAGGGAGGTTTTAACATGTTTGGCTTTCAGCGTTCGAAAATAGTACTCTAGGTAGAGAAAATATTAACAAATCAATTAGTATCTTCTTGGACGATGAGCGTTTTGAAATGCAAATAAGTTAGATGTCTCCTGCATAAATCAACATGTGCTACAAAAGCATCTTTTGTTTTCAGTTTCGGTGACGTAGGGGATTCCCCGGATCAAAGAGCCCATGTCACGATATTGATGCAGTGTGAAATCTAGTTTCTTTTGTAGCTTCAGTCGCTCCTCCTGTTTTTTCCACGGATATCTGGATCATATTTAGCTTTGCCTGGTGATAAAGAAGCCAAGAACGGCTGTCATACAGTCGAGGCAGCGCAGCAATCCACATGACATCACATTCGGTGATTGTCATCAACGCGACTTCAGACTGACAGCATAACCAAGAAAGAACAGCCATAAAAAAGCTTGCTAGAACAACCTACTTAAACTGGAACTCAGGAAACTAAGAGGCGACATGTGTATTGAATGGAATCATCAAGCGGCAGACATTATAACTGAAAGTGTATTCAAAGCTTCACTTCATAGAACTTTACTTTTAACCACTGAAGGAAAGGCACATTGTTCACTGTGATGTTTTAACTCTATAAACGGTGAGCGATCGCTTTACAACTGCCTTTTCCTCACCTGGAAACAGGCTGAAACTCAGTTACCAAGTCTAGCGAGAGAGTCAGTTCGCTGAAAAACAGTTTGAGCTGAGTCGAGACGGCAGCGAGGAAGTCGGGGTATTGTATCAACTTCTAAACTCACGTTCAGGCCGGTTCCCTCGATCTCTTGTTGCTCTGCATTAGTTAACACGATATTGGACCAAACTCTCACGTCAGTACGAGTTCACCGCTTCGGTTGTTTTACCAGAGTAAGTTTTCCTTACTGAATGTAAAGACTCATACCACTGTCGTGAAAACGCGGTGCGCCTGTTCGTTTCATTTTCCTTCTAGTTTAAAATATTTCCGTTTCCAGAATAAAACTCTCACTGTCATTAACACGGTTGATGTAAACGTGTTATTTTGAATTACTCTCTTATCTTGTATTATACTTGATGAAACGTTCCACCTACTATATATATGATCTCAACATATGCTTAGACTTACTACAATGGCCACACGTTTACATACATATTTCCTAGCAGCTTACACAGTCCATAGCTCAATATCTACATTCAGTATACTTATATAAAGGGTACAGTCACTCGCCTGTGATACAGGACATATAATAACATCGCTATCAGTTCAATACTGAGAATAATTATTGATCACAGTAAAAGTCTATTTAATTTAATAACACATTTGCGGTAGATTTGTACCGGTCTAATAGCATATATTAGCTTATATTTACACGGCTGTTAAAGCAAAGCTATTTGAATATTTGTGACATGACATTAAATGACATTGTCCTTCGAAAATTATCAACAAATAGTGATCAGTTTAGTCTAAGCACTGCTTTTTTTCCTCACCCAGTCTACAATCTATTATTTCCAGCGGCTTTGTATAATTATATAGCTACAGCTAGGCCTTAGTTTTTGAACAGTGTTGGAGTGAGGCGGTCAAAGCAGTTGTGATAGATATAACAAGGTTTTTGTCAATTTTACATGGTTTGAGGTCGTTGTCATCTGAAGATAAATATAAAGCCTGACTATAGCTACAGCGTACACAATGTTTCAATCCAGCGAACACAGGGCACTGCAAACAAAGCCAACCGATAAAAATAAAGACAAACATCCTCAGCTGAGTAACAAACTGCCGCACGTTCTTGCTTGAGCTGTACATTTCTTGCACCTGAAACCAACAGAACAACACTTGGTTTATCTTTTTCCTGCCTTTGGGATAATGCGACTTACGAGTTCACAGCGCTTGTATGCAGTTTGATGTGCGGGAAGTTTACAATGGCTAGCCGAAGAGGAGCGTTTGTAAAGTCCATACAGATCGGACGCATTTACATCGGACGGATTTTATAGTACTTGTGAAACGAAACAATAAATTGAATGGAAATAATATGATGGAAAAATTTAAGCCTGGGCCCAGTTGCTCGAAGCATGGTTAGCGCTAACCCGGGTTAATACCATGACAACCTATAGGTTTTAATACCTCTTAACCAATGATTAGCGCTAACCATGCTTCGAGCAACTCAGCCCTGGTGAATAAATGATGTCATTAACTGATTAATAATTAATTAATAAATTGAATGTATTGTGTTTTGCACTATTTTAATCAGTAGGAGAACTGTATCAAAAAAATGAATACTAATTAGCTCAGAGCAGGACTTTGTATCAAAAGTTAATTCTACTGTTTAATAATTCATTGAATTGGTATTGCGGTTTACACAGGTGAACAAGTTATGACCAAAACAAAAATTCTACCTAATATAATGAATGATGTAATGAATTTTACAATTGTTATTAAAATGTGGTAATCGGGATCTTGCAAAACAGAAAACTATAGAAGACAAGGTGATCCAAAACTTAAATACTTTGTATTTTGTTTGTGATGGGAAGAAGCGTAGGGAGTACTGCGCACAAATGAAATGAACTCCACGACACTAAAAGCGAGCGAACCACGAGCGAGAGCGCGCGCGATAATTGTCCCCCGAGTCGCGTCTCCTCGTAGGAGGCAATTGTCGTGCGCGCTCGCGTGGATCAATCGCTTTACTATCCCCAAGTAAAATAAGTGTCTGCTCGTGATCTAGAACTATACTATTGAGAATACTACTAAACAAAAATATAAAAAAGAGTTAAATAAGAAAAGCTACCTGTGCGGCTGTACACGCACGCTCATACACCCATATTTGTTTTCTAATAAGGCAACCATGCATAATGTAAGTGAAATCAAAGAACTTACAAAAACGCTAAGTAAGTGATCATGATTCCCTTACTATGAGGAAAACCAACTCACTTGCTTATCAAAACCTTTCATCGTTTTCTTGAGGCTCCTTCCAAGATTCTCGTTCATCGTTTTCTTCAGGCTCCTTTCGTGAATTTTGTTCATCGTTTTCTTGAGGCTCGTGCAAAGAAGTGGGAAAGGAACGGAAAATCTGTCCCCTCACAACAGTTTGTAATTTATTGTTCCAAATCTTAAAGGCTAGTAATTTCAGCATCCAACCGATAATACCGAAAATTACGATCCAGAATAATACTTCAGAAAAACACGTCTCCATTTCTTTACCAAACTCTAGTATGCAGGACCCGTACGCTGACGATGCTGGCGGACCGAACTTGCGCTCAGTAATTATGACCAAAAATGAATATCATTCGGCGGGGGTGTGTCACGAAATTCGACCAATCAGAATGCGATACTTGCCAGGTCCAAGTTGTTGTGCATGTGATAGCCAGGATCACGCTTAATGAACCGTCAATCTATATCTAGCCTCCCGCGCAGTCGTTTCAGTCGTTTCGCAGTCGTTTTGCGTGGGTCAATCAAGGGTTCATCAAAAATTGAAAAAGTGGCGGCGCCAATCAAGTGCTCACTGTCCATTTGTGATTGGCTCAAAGCCTCATGATTAAAATAAGAAGTCACGGCATGAAGCAAGGTCAAGCGTGACCGGGCTTGTCGCTTTTGATGTCGTCTTTCTTTCTGCTCATTGGCTTTCAACTCGTTAGGTTTTGTGCTTAATTGAGAGGGAATTCCTTGGGCATAAATCGTTTAGTTTTACCATTTATTTTATTTTAAAATTTAACGCTAAAATTACTGCATAAAATCATGCAGCATAACCCATAAAAAATGGTCGTAGTTTTTGCGAACATCTTCATGGCCAAACTACAGAAATTTAAATAGTCAGACAGAGCGACAACAAACCGCTAGTGTGGAAAACGTTCATTGATGATGTTTTCTCGACGTGGAACATAAACGTACACGAAATATAAGAATTTGCTTATAAGGCAAGCAGCTTCCATCAAACAATCAATTCTGCAGCGGAAATTAGAAACAGAAATTTCATTCTTTGACAGGAGAGTGTACAAAGGTGACTGATTTCACAAGGAATCTATCCTTGACGTGCAAACATACTACAAACCCACGGAGACCTTTCAATACACCAATTTCTTTTCGTGTCACCCACGAGGCGATTTATCTTGCGGGAAACAACTGAGAACAAATTCCTCTCATTTCCTCTCTCGATGATTCGGGATTCTCGTAAAAGATCACAAAAGTTTTCGTTCGTCCATTTCCACCAAGACCTAACAAGTAATAAAAATGTTCAGTAATGTTCCGATTCGTTCTAACCTGAAAGTTGCATTCATTCGAATGTTTTAAATTTACAATGCAAATGCCTTAGCTGTCAAGACGATTGGCAGCTCAGGGTGGTGTTATCAAAACATCTATTGTTTCCAGATAGCTAAGTTGGAGGGGATTCCCCCAATTAACAAGTCCTTGTCATCAGAAGTAGCAGAGGATTATAACCAATTCAGCCGCAGTTTTATATGGCGGATTTGAAGATCATTTAACCACATCTTAAAACATCAGCCAAGCAACTAAAATTTACCAAAACGTCGATAAAAAAGGGCTTTAATGCGGCTTGAGGTAGACAAAGAAGATGGCAGAGTAATAACCCACACAAACTTGAGCACATCACTGTAGCAGTGTCCATTCATGAACGAAGCCAGAATGATAACAGAATCTTGACTTAAGTATGGAACGAAGTTGCGGCTACGAACTACGGAACAAGCAAAGATATTGCAGCAGCCAAGTATGTTCAGGGAAAACAATCGGAAAATTGTGGTTTCTTTCTTGCAATCTTGGTCAAGCTGACATCGGATTCAAAGCTTCGCGTTCGTATATAGCGGCCCACTTTCGTGACTGATGTTGAACATCATTAACTACGATTTGTTTCAGTACCTTGCCGGTGAAGAACCACTGATCGGCACTGAATTCATTGAAAGTTAGAGAAGATTTACTCACTATCACAGACTTTAACTGATCAACATTCCGTTAAAGAAACCGTTCATTCGTGCAGTCGAAACACAGCCATTATATTGTCTACAATCTGGTATAAAATTACTTGACGCATTCTACAGATGATCTACAGGCATCATCTGCTCTTTAGCCAGCGATTAATTTTCAGGAGGTCTGTTTAACGGTTACTTAAAATTAAAAGTGCAGTGTCTGTATAGTAATAGTTAAATGAAAAATAAGTGACAGCTAAGCCTTTGCATGCCTTCGCACAATTTTACAATATGTGCATTGCCAAGTCAATTTGGGCTGGCTCTTTCACAGTCATTCAGCTATGAGCCAAGATATAAACACAACACACTCTTTTCGAAAAGCGTCAGAGTACATTTTTTCAGAACAAATTATTCAGCTTTAAAACGCAAAATTAGCTACAACATTTACAATTTTCCGTCTTTGTTTTATGCTTTCTTATCGTCAAAGTCCACGGTAACTGCTGTGAGACTTCATCGATCATCAAAGGAATACAACACAAGCCAAAACAGACGTTTTCAGTAATAAAAGCCTTCTATCCTTCCGTAAACTAGAACAGCTGAAAAGGAAAAATAAAAATCAGACTGATGAGTAAAGGTTGACGTGTTTTTAAATTTACTATCTTATGCGATCAGTTACGCAGCTCGCCGAACGAGTTTGTCGCGCGATATCACAATTTCTCGATGTTATGATATTGCCTTCTACACCGGCAAACCATAATAATAATAATAATAATAATAATAATAATAATAATAATAATGACCGTTTATTATTCACCATTGCTGTTAAAATCTGAACTACAGGGATAAAATAAAAACTTAAAAAATTAACACTACTATAATACGAATGGGAAAACAAGAAACGATTAAATTATTCATGGCAGCACGGACTGGCACGAAAACGATTAAATTATTCATGGCATCACGGGACTGGCACGCCAAATTGCCTGCATCAAAACCAGACTACATTTTCAAAATTTTTTTACAAACTGGTGTTTAATTTCATAAGACTTCATAAATACTACTCTATTTAGTTCAGGCTAACATAGGCTGGGATACTGGGAACGACGAAAAACTGAATACAACGCCACCCCCCCCCCCCCCCTTCCCACCCCCACTTCCCCCGAATTGCTCTGTACACTTGTGTCAACAGAACGAAAAATATCCGAAATCAAAAGTTATCCCTTGTCAGAGAAGAATTAGTTTGCATGGAAAAGACGTGTACCTACAATCTATTTGTTTAAGTAGTCCGACTTCGATTTCCTTGATGCTAGCTCGTTCTTGGGTAGAAGATAGGACAAGTCCTAAAAGCGTCAACCCCTAAATTAAACGTGCATTTTTGCTTTTCTTTATTCCAGGATCTGAAGACGCTTATAAATGCAACTAGCGTATGAAAGAACAAACCACTTTCTGAACAAAAGACGATTTTCATTTACCCCACGGTATTCTCTAACATTACCGAAAAGTATATCAAATCTTTAACTTACTTTATTTTTATCAGAACCTCTCATCATGTTCCTCTGGTTTTTACTCTTTCCTCCTTTGCCTCTAGCCGCTGCAACTTTCTTCTCCCACATCTTTACACATAACAAGGTTATCATCGCTCCAATCACGGCACCAAACACTAGACTCGCTAAAAATTTGCCTGATGGTAACATTTTATTGCCACAGTTAAAAAGATGTCATTTGGTGAAGAACGTGGCGGCTTTTGTCAGTGAGTGGTTATCGCAGTGTTTATATCCGCTGCGGGACGCAGCTCAATTCCGTGCTCCGATGGCTACGTTCAGTGAATGAACAACAACTCTACATCGTGTTTATAAACGACCGCAGACGTTCGTTGACCCAGCCTCCCACGCAGTCGTTTTTAGTGGACTAGTATTACTTCCTCCTCCTCCATGTGGAGGAGGAAGTACAGGATTTGTTGTCATAGCGATCTGCTGTCGACCGGAATAGCTACTCCGCCCAGTATATTAAGTTCTCATAGCGATCTGCTGTCGACACAAGACGGAGGGAAAAAAGTCCTGCAAGCGATGTCACGTTATCAGACTATCAGAGGGTTTGTCATTACAGCGATGTCAGATGTCGTGAAAACACAAATTACAAATTACAGTTTTTTAGAACAAATTTTCAGCTTTCTAAAACGCAAAATTAGCTACAACATTTACAATTTTCTGTCTTTGTTTTTATCATCCAATGTTACTGCTGTAAGACTTCATCGATCATCAAAGGAACAAGCACAAGTATAAGCCAAAACAGACGTCTTCAGTAATAAAAGGCCTTCTATTCTTCCGCAAACTCGAAGAGCTGAAAAGGAGAAATCAAAATCAGACTGATGAATAAAAGGTTGACATGTTTTTGACTTTACTATCTTGTGCAGGTCGCCAAGCGAGTTTGTCGTGGGAATAGTTATGATATTGGGACGAGTTTGACTTGACCTTCTACACTCGCAAACCACGCAGCTGCATCATGTACGATGAAAAAACTGGAAACGATTAAATTATTGGCATAACGGACTGACTCATGGCCTGCATCAAAACAAAAAGAGGTCGAAAGGGCATAATCATACTACAGCGATCCAACAATATTTTCAAAGTGATTCACAAAGTGGTTTTCAATTTCATAAGACTTCATAAACACTACCTTATTTCAGGCAAACATAGCCTAGGATACAGGGAACGACGAAATACTACATGGAACAAACCCCCCACCCCCACCCACCTCCTTTCCTGAATCGTTGTGAAGTTGTGCAGAACGGAACACTAAATATCCGACAACAATAGAGTTATACCTTGAAGCTCTAAATAAAACGCGCGGAACTATGTAAATACCACTTTGGCATTCCCGACCCCACACCTGGCAAAGGTCATTTCGACTCACTCACAGTTGTCTCCAGGATCTGAAATCCTGGAAGACGCTAATATTGGCAAACTACGGTATGAAAGAACGCACCACTTTCTGAACGAAACGATTATTATTTACCCCAAGTATTCTCTAACATTATCGAAAAGTGTCTCACATGTTAAACTTACTTTTTTTTATCAGAACCTCTCATCATGTTCCTCTGGTTTTTATTCTTTCCTCGTTTGCCTCTAGCCGCTGCAACTTTCTTCTCCCACTTCTTTACACATAACAAGGTTATCATCGCTCCAATCACGGCACCAAACACTAGACTCGCTAAAAATTTGCCTGATGGTAACATTTTATTGCCACAGTTAAAAAGATGTCATTTGGTGAAGAACGTGGCGGCTTGTGTCAGTGAGTGGTTATCGCAGTGTTTATATCCGCTGCGGGACGCAGCTCAATTCCGTGCTCCGATGGCTACGTTCAGTGAATGAACAACAACTCTACATCGTGTTTATAAACGACCGCAGACGTTCGTTGACCTAGCCTCCCACGCAGTCGTTTTTAGTGGACTAGTATTACTTCCTCCTCCTCCATGTGGAGGAGGAAGTACAGGATTTGTTGTCATAGCGATCTGCTGTCGACACAAGACGGAGGGAAAAAAGTCCCGCAAGCGATGTCACGTTATCAGACTATCAGAGGGTTTGTCATTTCAGCGATGTCAGATGTCGTGAAAACACAAATTACAAATTACAGTTTTTTAGAACAAATTTTCAGCTTTCTAAAACGCAAAATTAGCTACAACATTTACAATTTTCTGTCTTTGCTTTTATCATCCAATGTTACTGCTGTAAGACTTCATCGATCATCAAAGGAACAAGCACAAGTATAAGCCAAAACAGACGTCTTCAGTAATAAAAGGCCTTCTATTCTTCCGCAAACTCGAAGAGCTGAAAAGGAGAAATCAAAATCAGACTGACTCATGGCCTGCATCAAAACAACAAGATGCCCCTCTAATGGCATTACACGGAATGCTTAATGTAGCCCCAATTATTCCCCATTGTATGTTTCGTAGATATTTAAAAAATATCCTCCCTTGGCCATTGAAATAATTGTCTGAATGGTTTTATTCAGATATATTGCGTGATACTTATCGTTGTGTTACTAGGAATCATACCAGAAATAACTATGCAATAACGTCATGACCCCGCTGAACTGGTCTGGCCTCCTCTAGCTCTAATCCTTCGTTTGATCATTCGATCTGTTTTTTAAAGCGGATTTTCTTTGCTGTGAACTCTCCCAATTTCCGCCGTTTCAACTGTCGAGTACTACCTAGAAGTTATTATTTCGATTTACTGCTTGAAAAAGGTTGGTTTTCTCTCTGAAAACGGCAGATCCGGAGTCTTAAATTCAGACATGTGGCCGCCATTGAACGAAAACAACTTTTCCAAATGATGATTTACTTTGACGTCACACAAGTAGAGATGAGTGGGTCCCCTCCCTCGTGATATACGCGCAGATAATGGAGTTTGATTGGGCCGCTTTTGTTCAAGACAATCAAAACAATAGATCCCTTCTGGGAGAGGGAAGAATTTAATCTAGTTTTAATGAATAAATCAAATGATAATTTGACGTCACACAGAAGTGATGAGTGGGTCCCCTCTCTCGTGGTATGTGCCTGAAAAATAGATTTTGATTGGGCCGCTTCTGTTGAAGACAATCAGAACAAAATATCCTTACTAGGGGAGGACAGAGTTTAATGCATAAACAAGATGCCTGCTATACTGGCATTACGCGTGATGCTGGGGCTGATTCATTTATTCCAACTGTATGCTTCGCCGATTGATAAAACTATCATAGTTTGAGTCACGACGATCGCGTTACGTTGTTTCCCTTGCGTTACGCTACTCAGGGTTTCAAGGGAAATTGAGGGAATTCCATTGCGATAACGTAAGCTTCTCAATGACCTCTTTTCAGTCTCGCGTCGTGGTCTAAGACTGTCAAACAAAGCACGATTCCTTCGCAAGGAATTTACCAATTGCCACCGTTTTAAATGTTGGGTGCTTCTTAGAAGTTATTCTTTCGATTTGCCGCTTCAAAATGGTGAAATTTCCGTTTGAAAACGGCACACTTGAGTCCAGAACATGTTAACAATATGGGGCCAAATTTAATCTGTTTTTAATAAATAGATCAAATGATGCGTTGACGTCACACAGGTAGGGGTGAGTGGGTCCCCTCCCTCGCGATATAAGCGACAAGAATGGATTTTGATTGACCTGCTTCTGTTGAAGACAATCAGAACAATACACCCCGAGTAGGAGAGGGGTGAGTTTAATGAATAAATTAATGTACCGATTTGTAGCTACGAGGAAGAAAAAAAAAACAAGATGCCTGCTACACTGGCATTACGCGTGATGCTGGGGCTCATTCATTTATTCCAACTGCATGCTTCGCCGATTGATAAATCTATCCTTGCTAATGGAATAGTTTGAGTCACGACGATCGCGTTACGTTGTTTTCCTTGTGTTACGCGACTCAGACTTTCACCGGAAATGTGTGGAATTCCATTACGATAACGTAAGCTTCTCAATGACCTCTTTTTAGTCTCGCGTCGTTGTCAAGGACTGTCAAACAAAGCACGATTCCTTCGCCATGAACTCACCAATTTCTACCGTTTTAAATGTCGAGTGCTTCTTAGAAGTTATTCTTTTGATTTGCCGCTTCAAAATGGTGAAATTTCCGTTTGAAAACGGCACACTTGAGTCCAGAACATGTTATAAACAATATGGTGCCAAATTTAATCCGTTTTTAATAAATAGATCAAATGATGCGTTGACGTCACACAGGTAGGGGTGAGTGGGTCCCCTCCCTCGCGATGTAAGCGACAAGAATGGATTTTGATTGGCCTGCTTCTGTTGAAGACAATCAGAACAATACACCCCGAGTAGGAGAGGGGTGAGTTTAATGAATAAATTAATGTACCGATTTGAAGCTACGACGAAGAAAAAGAAATCGTCCCGTTTTTAGACACGGTATGCCCCCTCAGGGCATCCCGCGTAAAGAAATCGACCCGTTTTTAGACACGGTATGCCCCCTCAGGGCATCCCGCGTAATTAATGTGCACATTTGCGACACCGATGAAAAAAAAGATACCCGACCGAAACCTAGACACGTCATGCCCTGCGGGCATTCCGTGTAAAAAGAGGTCAAAAGGGCATAATCATACTACAGCGATCCAACAATGGTTGAGGTCACACTGGAGAAAGTTAACCATGGTAAACTCAAGTTTACCATGGTTAACGGCACCGCAAGTGTGACCCCCAATTTTCAGTTTACCATGGCTAACCTAACTCTGGTAAGTAACCCTGACAACAGCGGCAAGAACAAAGTTGACTTGACCCCAGATAAGAATCAAGTTACCAAAAAAAAAATAGGTGGGTACATCTCTTGTCTATCTAAACCATGCTTATTTTGTTGACAGTTTGTCATCTTTTTTGGACAAACGCAGTAATTACAATACATTTGTGGATTCATATTTTATAAACATAAAATTTATTTTCCCGCTCATTCGCGCGTGTTTGAGTCCCTTTCAACGAGCTGGCAAATGAAGTCGAATATTCCCGTGTTACCCTGAAATGGTCTTTCCAAAGGGCTCGAAGGATCCGGTTATTATACATTTCCTCAAACCATCCCTGTGGTCTAGGGTAAACCCAAGCATGCCTGCGCGCTCTTCTTTGTCTGTGTCTTTACCGTCTACGGTTAATTAACGAAACCGCTGCACTTTCTTTGGTCCCAAGATCTAAATAGCTGTATGTAAGAAGGAAGTGAATTCTACGTGCTCGTCTAAGCAGCAGAATTAAAAGCAAAATGGGAACAATTGAAAATGCAACTCTCTTGTTGATCCATAATTTTATTACGCGCAAAGTCACAGTTCAGTAACTTACCGCCGATATGAACTCACGCGACATGTCAACATTTAGTGTACTCGTCACGTATAAGTTTACTGATCATGCGAAAAAGTGTACATGGAAAGCGTCAAATCTATTTTTTATGACTTTGACAGCTTTACTACGGTAACTGGGTGGTTGCGCAATTTACCTTGGTAAAGCAATTTTTACCATGGTAAAGCCTCTAGTGTGACCTCAGCCAAATATTTTCAAAGTGATTCACAAAGTGGTTTTCAATTTCATAAGACTTCATAAACACTACCCTATTTCAGGCAAACATAGCCTAGGATACAGGGAACGACGAAATACCTTCTTTTCTCGTCTGCCTCTCTTCGCTGCAACTTTCTTCTCCCACATCTTTACACATAACAAGGTTATCATCGCTCCAATCACGGCACCAAACACTAGGCTCCCTAAAAATTTGCCTGATGGTAACATTTTACCGCACGCAGTTGAAAAGATGCCACTTGCTGGGGACGACTTGAGTCAATCAGTGATGATCGCAGTGTATATACCGGCTAGAAATGCAGCGAGTCTCGAGTCAGAAATAACACGTGTAACAGCCAATCAAAACGATGGAAATCGTTGGGCGCGTAGGTGACGTCGCGCGGGCGGATATAACATCGATTTCTGATGACATCGAATATGACATTTTCGGGCGGATACGACATTGATTTCTGATGACTTCGAATATGACGTAGATTTGATTACCAGCCGCTGTTCGGGAAAATGAGCCCGCGCTCACAAAAGCCGGACCCGAGGGGAGCGGCGGAAATCGAGCCTAAATGACATCGGACGCGGATATGACATCCAAGATTTCTGTTTCCTGTTAGACCGGTTCGGGTAGGGCATGCAAACAAAAAGCTGAACAAACGTGGTTCATATACATGTTGTTTTTATGAATGTTGTAATGTATAAACGTCCAAAAGATCCTACGGTAAGAGTTAGTTTCATCTTAGTATACAAAAACATTTCACTATTTCTCGCTCGATTTCATTCTGTGCACACGGGTGGAATTCATGATCAGTGCAAAAACCCAAAACATTACGGAAGTTTTCTTGCGGTTTCAACAGTGACAGAATCAGCTAGCTTCGCGTGTCGTCATGTGCTGAGCATTATAGAAGCAAATCGGGCATAACGTAGAGTAAATTATTCCGACAAATCATCCACTGAGTCGCAAAATAACAGATTGCAAAATTTCGTTACTTTTTTAAATATAAACTGTCGTATGTCGTGCTTGACATACCGGGGAGTGGAATCGACCATAACCATTATAGCCTTCCAAAACCGGGCGCAAAACAATAACTTTGAAGACAAATAGTGAGTGGAGCCCGTTGTGGGAAAAAAAAATGTTACAGTGAATATGTTTTAAGTGGAATGAGCTGAACGATAACTTCTGAAATAAACGGTGTATCTACTGTATCTACAGTTTTCCCCATAAATATTTAAAATAAGTGGGCTTCGAGTTCTAGTATGTGCTAAGCCGCACGATGGGTCTAAGGGCCACACGGCCTGTGCTTAAGCCGTTTTCTAGCAAATGAAGCACAAGAGCAGCGAGCCGCATGAAAAAAAGGAATAACTGTTTCTTGAGTTTATCTTATAACTACAACCATTCCAAAATAATATAACCATATCTCTCTGTAATAATAACATAGTTTGCAAATATTTGTGCTCCTCGTTTGACGCTCTTATACAAAGTTTATGCGCAAATATATCTATACTGTTAATCTCCCAATGCAGCGCTCCAGAATAAATATTATTGACCACGCTGACTTTGAAGAATATGTTACTGAAACCACGATTTCTCCACCTTTGGTGGCGTAAACAAATAAAGCGATCACAGGCAAACAAGTTTCTATTTTTTTAGCCGCATTGGTTACAAAATGTGCGTGCGAATCATGCACAAGATTTGTCTGTTTATTGACCTTTTGAAGATCAAAGGATATTTCAATGACTTCTAGTATATTGTGATTCCAAACCAAGCTGAACACAGCTAGTTGAAAATGTAAATATATTGAGACAACCCTTGATTTTGAGAAAAAGAAAAAAAATATTGCTTTCATTGTTAGGCCTTTCAGTTGGGAACATACAAGTGTCAGAATGGATGATTGCTTGTACACATGAGCTCATCAGTATCACACTCATATCTCAGTGTTGTAAAAAAATTATGTATTTCATTCCTAAGGGGAGACACCTCTTTAAAGTCCTGTTTACAGATACTATTTTTGTCACACCTTTTTAGTGAAACTTGTGGCACTTTCAAGTCGTCTGATCTGTGTTAACGTAGATAAGACTAAACTAACCTTGTTCCCAGGATCGTCCTGTTGGTGAAATCCAAGAGATCATCATCCATGGGGACGAGGTGGAGAATGATCAAACTGTTTTAAATTAGCAGTAATATGACTTTGCATGATCGGTTTTTGTAGGGGCCAAGGAGCTAAGATGGGTTTGGGATTCGGTCTCTCATCTCAGCCTTTAGCATTTTTTTTGTTTAAGCTATGGGGAATAATTATTTATTTATAGTTTTATTCTTAAAATTTATAAATTATAAACCCGGGAGGTTTTCTTTCAAGCTCAAATACGACTTCCTGGTGGGGTTAAGATAATTTATGAAGTCCACTTAATTAGTGCTTTTTTTTTTGTACCCTTGCCTTTTAATACTCTCTTTCCTGAATCAAAAATATAACATGAGTAAGGTTGGAAGAGTTAGGAAGCAGTTCTTACATTGTATTTCTAAATATTTACTGTTTTCCATCTGAATTAAAACTATTGGTGAGGCAGCCGGTTACATATCAACAAACCAGCTTGGATTACAATTAATTAAGAAGTCTGCCTCTAATTTTAACCATTGCCACTATAGCAATTTATTACGTTTTTTTCTGTCGTTATGAGCTATTGTTTTTGACGGCATTTTCTAACATACAAAAGCGTGACCTAGGGTAAACTTAAAAAGGGGTTATTTATAGTTCGCGTGACAGAGTCACCTAAAATAGCGTTACTATAAATTGACAAGCAACTGTTCGCATGATTAATATTCGTCAATGGGCTCCCAGGGGGGGTACTCGGGTAAATTAGTGATGGGGACGTGCGAAGACCTTTTTTGGGTTTGAAATTTTCCGCTTGGGACTTTTTTGGGTTTGAAATTTTCTGGTGGACTTTTTTTGCCCTTAGGCAGTCTGCCTAAAGTTTTGTGACAGATGCTCGCATTCTCTTGGTGTTTTGTACTTTTATTGTTTTTGATGCTTAAAAAATTTGGACTTTTTTTGGGTTACGTTTTTGGCTGCTGGACTTTTTTTGGGTTTTCCTTAGCGTGACGGGACTTTTTTTGGGTTTCAAAATTTGGCCTCATTCGCACCTCCCCGTAACTAATATACCCGAGTACCCCCCTTGGGAATGGGCTATATGCTACAAAGCGGTCGTAGTCAACAGCAGAAACTGTGAATTCTTCTGCGGCAAAAGTCTGTAGCTTTGAACTTCAGGCTTGAGCGGCCATTCATCAATGCTGTAGGGAAACAAATTAAAACACTTAGAAAAACACGCATTTGTTGTCAGACTGGAGCGAGATCACTGATGTGAGTCTTGAAACTTCTCGGACACAAAACATGGAAAAGCGTTTTAAAAATTGATTTGTGCTGAGATTTCGCCAGCGAGGTTTTAGAGCCCACAGAGTAGGTTTTTCTACTCCTTAGTCACAATTCGCTCCCTATAAATTAATTCGTCTAACGAAGCCATAGTTCAACTGAATACTCAGTGTGACTTAGCTAAATCACACCATCTATAAATGAGTACCCTGGGATTGGCTTCGCTTCGGGTGGGAAAAAAAAATAAAATAAGGGGAGAACCTGACAAGAAGCCAAAATAAAACGGAGATTGAGATGTTACTCAGTCAAAGTAGTATGCTGTGTCAAGATGAGCAGCAAGACTCAAAACCTTTGTAACTTTAACGAGGGCACAAACGACTCGAAACAAACAAGTGTGCCGTAGTAAAAAAAGCCGGACTGATTAAGTAATTTCCATCCTTAGCTGAGAAAAATTTGAAGCTGTTAGAGAAAGGTCTTGTTGCCGCGTTATGGGTGTATAGGAAGCACTCACCTTTTCAAGTAGATCGCTCGTCGTGTTCAAGGGGAAATTTACGGAACCCAGCCACTGCATATCCCTGTCTCCTCCGTTTTTCTCTTTCTTCAGCTTCCCACAACTTTAAACTCAGCACTGCGATTATTCCACCGAAGACAAAAAATACTATGCTCCTCCAGAATTCGTACGATGGAAACATATCTTTTCCGGTGAAATAAAGCCAAATGTACTCATTGATAGGACGCAATATAATGTTGGTGAGATACCAGCTCAGTTATTGCGAAGTAGCTGGAAGTAGCTTCCAGTGAGTGGTTCGTTTTTTGTCGGACTTCGAAGGAGGAAGGGGGGGGGGGGGGAGGGGAGGGGAGTTCGTCTCTTGTGTGGGACGCGGACGCCAAAGAGTATTTTTTTTTAGCTTGTTTAATTTTGGAATTAAAATGTTCGTTTTTTTTTTTTAACGATTTTGGTATCTCTGAAAGTCAGAAAATGGACATAGATTGCCCAGGTCTGATTTCAAAGGCCAGGTCTAAGAAAAGGAACCTGGCAGCACATCTCACCAAAAAGTTTGAGGAGTACTTCCCCCCCCCCCCCCCCCCCCCTCCACATCTTACACCCACGCAATTCCGGACATAATTTGCATGCATGATCCGGTATGATCGCGTCAGCATCATAACAAATCATACGGAAACAAAACTGACTGGTTTTGACCACCTCAGCCCTGCCTCTCCCAAAGAAGAAAAAAAATTGACAACAATATTCATATTAACAATTACAATTGCAATTATTAACATAGGTGACAGTTTTGATTGACAAAGCGATCACCTCACTTGCCGACGATCGTTATTCGTCTTTGAGACGCGCAACAAGGCAAGTCACTTGCGCCGTCTATTTACGATACGAGCACCTCACTAAACGGCCTAATCTACTAACACAGTATTTCTAATTGTTCTATAAGAACACAAAAGGGAAGAAGTGAATTAAAATAACTGATACTAAGAGCAAGATTACAACCAAAGAACCATCCACGCCTGATACGATCTTAGCTCTGCTGCTATCACATGCGATTTCAATACCACCGGCCACAGGCGGCCCAAGCTGATGTTACGAAATAAACGTGACTGGTAGCGATCAGTACCGGGCGTATTGTGTTACATTTAAATTTATATAGGTTTGTATGGGAAACCAACGGCTTTATTTAAAACCGTAGAAATTTGAACGATTTCTCAATAAAATTGACTTACCTTGACTCCTTGTTGTATTCTTTGTTGCCTGTCTGTTTTTAAAGTCGATTGGAAGCGATTTGGGGGAGTCATCGTTTCTGTTGACATCCACTCCTAAGAGAGGGACAAGGCGAAACTCCCCGCTCTTAGGAGTGGATGTCAACCGCCAAGAAGAAGAAACGTTAGTGAGGGATATATTGTTTGCCATTAAGGATTCGTCCCCAATACCCAAGGGAGGTGTTAACATTTTCGGCGTTCGGCGATCTACCAAACTGGAGTAACAATAATGCTCTAGGTAGAGAAAAATATTGACAAAAAAATTTCCATCTTCTTCGGACGCCAGCGTTTTGAAATGCAAATGAGTTGGCTGTCTGCTGGATCAATCAACATGTGCTATCAAAACATCTATTGTTTTCAATTCAGTTTCGGTGTTGTAAGGGGATTCCCCGGATCAAAGAGTTTATGTCACGATATTGATGCAGTGGAGTGTGTTAGCTTTGTTCGCTCTCTTGTTTTTCATCCGCAGATATCTGTATCATACATAGCTTTGCCTGGTGATAAAGAAGCCAAGAATGGCTGTCAAACAGTCGAGGAAGCGCAGCAATCCACAAAAGCCATGTGACATCACATTCGGTGCCAGTTGTTGATCGATGCGACTTCAGACTGACAGCATAACCAAGAGAAAAAAGGCCATAAAACAGCTCGATAGAACAACCTTTATAAACAGGAATAGAGGCTAAGATATGCTAAGAGGTGATAGGTGTATTCAGTAGAATCGTCAAACGGCAGACATTATAACTGAAAATCTATCCAAAGCTTAAGGTATCAGCCGCCCTTCAGGACAGTCCGCGCGCGGATCGCTGCCATATTTGAGGTTTCAACGTTTTCAAATAGATATGCTTGAGAGCTTTCTTTTAAAAAAAAAATCAGAAGAAAATATTATTTCTGTCGAAAGATATCGAGGGTAAAAGATTTTTTCTCGTTAATTATATTAATTGATCGTTGACAAAATTTGTCATACCCGTGTCACATATCAATTAACTTGTCTGTGAACTAGTAACGTGATACCGAGTGCGTGCTTCGAAACAACACGTGCGAATTGCCTTCGTGTTGTTTATAGCCTTTAGTATTCTCCGTGGATATTTAGCGTTTGCTTCGGTGAAAATGCCGCCAAAAAAAAAGAGAAAAGGCCGAAAGAAATCGAAGAGCGAGTTTGACAAACAATGGGCCGCAAAATTGGCAGAGAGCGACAAAGGCTCAGTTTATCGGCAAGAGAAGTGGCTCGAGGAGTTGGATATTCAGAAAAGCGAAAATGCTACAGTTGCTGAGGGTGCAAGCCGCTCCAAAATCCAGCTAGAAGAGCCAGAAGAAGAAAGCCAATTAAGCTCAACGACCCCATCTGCTGATGGAACGTGGAAAACAATAAGCGGTCGAGCTATTGCATCGAGCGAAAAGCTGCTTGAGAAACTGGACGAGTCTGTATCTTGTCGATTTTGTCAGGGAAGAGTCCAAGTCATGGAAGATGCAGCGACTAAGCATGGACTTAGTTCTACCTAGAGAATCCAGTGCGAGAATAAAAGCTGTCCGTCGTACAAGACAAATTCTGTTTTTAATTCTTCCGAGAAGAGCAGAGCGTTTGAAATAGACCGGGCCTCAGTTCTTGGCCATCGAGCAATCGGCGGCTTCACTTTCGTTCGTGTTGATTTCGCACTGGTTTTCGGCATCTTTACCAACCTAGCCAACATTTCAAGAAATAAACAATATATTTTTATTGCTTCATGAAAACCGTATTGTTGTTTGTAAATTAAACGATTACTATGCATGTACGTTCACTTACCTCAACAAATTTTGTCTTTTGTCCACACGCAGTGTAATTGAACTGACTGGAAGCAAAATAATTTATATTTCCCGCTGCCTTCCGCGAAAGTTTGTTCCTGTTACATGTTACCTGTCAAAGTCCTATTGTTAGAGAAATTTGATCCCTCTCTGATATCAATCAGAATAAACATTTAAGTGTTATAATCTCATTCCAGGTAGGATGCCGCCAAAAATGTATTTTCCATTTTATCTCCGAACGCAAATTTTGCCAATCCGCTCGTACATTTTGAACTCCAAGTCGGCAGCCTTTCAATCAATTTCGCTAAAATTTGGCCAGAGTGATGCCATATATCTCTTCTACAAAACCGTGTTTGCGAATTTTAATACTCCTTTTGATTTTAAAGCTAGAGCTTTTTTTCCACAGGGAGCGTTGACTAATTGCCTTCCCCAACTTCATTTGCTAATAAAAGAAAAACAAACGCACTTGTCAAAAATCTGAGACACGGTTTTTAAGTGGAACGTGTTGAGAAGCGAATGCAGTGTTAATTGTTTTCTTCCGTTTATTTCCGGCGGGAGTGGAACATGATTTATAGAGACGTGTACTTTTACACAAAGCGTTCCAATTTCGAAAAACATTTAAGTAAATAGTTTTTGTTAGTTCAAATCCCTAATCTGGAATTATTAAGCTTTTGAAAAATATATGGTTTATAGGGGTTTTTATCACGAAAACAACTAACGCTACAGCGATCCGCGCGCGGACGGTCCTGAAGGGTGGCTGATACCTTAATTGGAAATAGAACTTCACTTTCAACCACTGAAGGAAAGGCACATTATTCACTGTGATGTTTTAACTCTATAAACGGTAAGCGATCGCTTTACAACTGCTGTTTCCTCACCTGGAAACAGGCTGAACTGACTCAGTTACCAAGTCTAGCGAGAGGCAAAGTTCGCTGAAAAACAGTTTGTGCTGAGTCGAGACGGCAGCGAGGAAGTCGGGGTATTGGATACATGAAATAGGCACAACTTCCGCTTCTAAACTGGTATAAGTTCCGCCCGGTTCCTTCTCGTAGCTCTGTATTCGTTGACCAGTTACTGGACCAACTCTCGTCTCAGTACCAGTCTAACTCGTACGAGTTCACCCTGGTTGTTTTACAATATCACGTTTTCCTTACAGTGGGTGTGAAAACTCATACCGGTGTCATGAAAACGCGGTGCGCCTGTTCGTTTCATATCAGTCCTTGTGGTTCAAAATATTTCTTTTCATAATAAAACTCACACCGTCATTCAAACAGTTGATGTAAACGCATTAGTTTAAAGTGGTCATTCATCTTGTATTATAATTGATGAATCGTTCCACCTATATGATCTCAACATGTGCTTAGACTTACTACAATGGCTACATGTTTACATACACATTAATAATCCCAGCAGCTTACACAGTCCTTAGCTCAATATCTACATTCAATATACTTATATAAAGGGTATACGGTCATTTGCCTGTGATATAAGACATAAAATAAAATCGCTATTGGTTCAATACTGAGGATCTATTCAAAATCTATTACTAGCTATAGTCTATTATAAAAAGTCTATGAAAGTAATACGTGATTTGCGGTAGATATGCACTGGTATACTAGCTTATATTTACATGACTGTTGAAACATGGGCTTTGAATGTTTGTGACATGAAATTAAATGACATTGCACACGGAAAATTACAACAAATAGCCATTACTAAAGTCTAATCAGTGCGTTTTTTATCACACAGTCTACAATCTATTATTTCCGGCGCCGGACTTTGGTTGTTATACAGCTGTACAGCTAGGTCTTGGCTTTTAAACAATGTTGGAGTTTAGTCAAAGTAGTTTTTTCAATTTTACATGGCTTGAATTCGCTGCTAGTGTGCACAATGTTTCAATGCAGTGAACACAGGGTACTGCAAACTTAATCCACTGATAAAAAAAAAGCATGTTAAATTCAGTAAAAAACTGCCACACGTTCTTGCTTGAGCTGCACATTCGGCTGGCGCCTGAAACGAACAGAAGAAGACTTGGAAGTTAAACTAAAAAGTCATTTTGTTTTCTTTCTTCTGTGTAAGGGATAAATCGTTTTGCGAGTTCGCAGCGCTTGTATCAAGTAGATTGATACTTGATAGAGATTTAGAGGCAGGCTTGAGAAGCATCGGGATCTTGCGTGACTACATATAATAGAATCAAGGCGATTCAAAATTTAGATAAATGACAAAATTTACATACATGCGCAACGAAACAAAACTGAAACTACATGAGAGCGTTACTTACGTACCGCAGTACTGAAATGTTGCTAAACAGGAATACATAAAGTAAAATAAGAGACGCTGGTTGTGCGGCTGTAACTATATGCACGCTCTCAACGCACGCATATTTGTCTTCTAATAAAATGTATAACTGCAGTCAAGGAATAATAATAAAAAAGGCTAAATTAAGAAAAAACCAACTCACTTGTTTATCAGAAACTTTCTTCGTTTTCTTGAGGCTCCTTCCAAGATTCTCGTTCATCGTTTTCTTCAGGCTCCTTTTGAAAAATCTCTTCGTCGTTTTCTTGAGGCTCGTTCGAAGATTTGGTGAAACAATGTCGTCCTCTGATCTGCCCCCTCACAACAACAAGTTGTAATTTATTGTTACGATGATTCTTGAAAGCTAGTAATTTTATCAACCAACCGATGATACCAAAAACTAAAATCCAGAATAATACTTCAGAGTAATACGTCTCCATTTCTTTGCCAAAAGTAAGCACGTATTTGGTTGTCCAGTAGTTGGTTAGATGTAGTTAGTTGTCCAGGGTGGGGCGCGCCCCGCACTTTCTCGCGCCCTATATTTTTCATGCGCCTGCTTCTCTGGCTAGAACTGAAATTGACGTCTTTGCGTCAATCAAGTGTTCACCAATGATAGCAGGCCTGCCATAATGCATAAAGTACGCATTGTCTTGCGGCACTTGTGATTGGCTCAAAGTCACCTGGCTACTCCGCCTAAACTGATCAATAAATAAAAACTGTCAGTTTTGTTTCAAAACTGGACGCATGACTGGAAAACTGACATGACGGGATGTAGTTTCCCGGCGAATAACAGTTTTCCTGCCAAGTCACTCAAATAGAGAGTGATCAAATTTTTAAATTAATGTTATCATTAATTCGGAATTCTGTCTCTTATCTCACATTTAGTATTTATTATTTTGTTTCAGTATGGAGAGTAATAATTTATTTACAAGTTGATTTTTTTTTTAAATTTATAAACCTGGGAGGTTTTCTTTCAAGGTCATGAATATGATTTGTTTTAACCTGGTGCGGTTATAAGATAATTTATGAAGCCAACTTAATTATTGCTTTTATTTTTGGATCCTTGCCATTTAATTAATACTCCTCTCCCTGAATCACACATATAACATGAGTAAGGTTGGAAGAGTTAGGAAGCATGTTCTTACATTTCTAAATATTTACTGTTTTCCATCTGAATTAAAACTATTGGTAAGGCAGTGTTACATATCAACAAGCCAGCTTGAATAAAATTTTACAATTAATTAGGAAGTCTGCCTCTACTTTTTACCATTGCCGCTATAGCAAGTTATTACGTTTTTTTCTGTCGTTATGAGGCATTTGACGGCATTTTCTAGCATACAAAAGGGTGACCTAGGGTAAAATTAAAGCGGCCATTCATCAATGCTGTAGGGAAACAAATTAAAACAATTAGTAAAACACGCATTTGTTGTCAGACTGGAGCGAGATCACTGAAGTGAGTCTTCAGTGAAATTTCTTGGACACAAAAGTAAAGCCTTTCAAAACTGATTTGTGCTAAGATTTCGCCAGCGAGGTTTTAGAGTCTACTGAGTAAGTTTTTGTACTCCTTAGTTGTAATTCGCTCTGTAAAAATGAATTCGTCTAACGAAGCCGTATTGCAACTGGATAAAAAGTTTAACTTACATACGACTGAGCTAAATCACACCATCTATAAATGAGTACCCTGGCATTAGTTTCGCTTCTGGTGGGAAAAAAATGATAAGGGGAGAACCTGAAAAGAAGCCACAATAAAACGGAGATTGAGATGTTACTCGCAGTCAGAGGAGTATGCCGTGTCAAGATGAGCAGCAAGAAGCAAGAAGCAAAACCTTTACACAAACGACTCGAAACAAACATGTTTGCTGCAGTAAAAAATCCGGACAGATTTTAAAAGTAATTTCCATCCTAGCTGAGAAAAAATTTAAAGCTGTTAGAGAAAGGTCTCGTTGCGGCTTTTTCACTCACCTTTTCAAGTAGATCGCTCGTCGTGTTCACGGGGAAATTTCCGGAACCCAGTCACTGCATATCGCTGTCCTCTACGTCTTTCGTCTTCAGCTTCCCACAACTTTAAACTCAGCACTGCGATTATTCCACCGAAGACAAAAAATACTAAGCTCCCCCAGAGTTCGTCTGATGGAAACATATCTTTTCCGGTGAAATAAAGCCAAATGTACTTATTGATAGGGCGCAATGTTGGTGAGATAGAGGCGCCTTCTCTCAGTTGTTGCGAAGTAGGGTATGATGAGTAACTGAATTGTGTGGAGGTTTACCGTTTCATTCATTCAGAATTCTCTCACTTCAGGGAGGGGGGCGGGGGGGGCGGGGGAGGAGGAGGTTACTCCCGCTTATGTGGGACGCCAAAGAATACTATGTTGTTTTTGTAGCCGTTTTAATTTTGGAATTAAATTTTTTTTAACGATTTTGGCTTGTCTGAAAGTCATGCAATGGACATAGATTACCCAGGTCTGAAAATGAGTATGAATTTTTTAAGGCCAGGTCTAAAAAAAGGAGCCCGCGGGCAGCACATCTCACCCAAAAGTTTGAGGAGTACCCCCCTCCACATCCTACACCCACGCAATTACTTGGATGATGTATGCACATAGTGTGCATATGTCGGTGACCGTGAAAATCATGCGGAAACAAAACCACGAGCCCATGCATGAGACAAAACTGAAAACTGGTTTGACTGGTTTTGACTGTCTCAGCCCTTCCTCTACACGGAAGAAATAATGAAGAAGAACAAAAAAATGACATCAATGCTGACAATTTTGATTGACAAAGAGCTACAAAGCGATCACCTCACTTGCCGACGATCGTTATACGCGCAACAAGGCAAGTCACTTGCACCGTGTATCTACGATACAAGCACCTGACTAAACGGCCTAATCTACTAACTACAGTATTTCTAATTGTTCTATAAGAACACAAAAGGGAAGAAGTCAATTCAAACAACTGATACTAAGGGCAAGATTACAACCAAAGAACTATCCATGCCTGTTACGATTCTCTGGTTGTGATAGCTCTGGTGCTATCACATGCGATTTCAATACTACCGGCATCTTCACGATAGCGGTATGAAAGGATGGGTTCAATATCAACGGCTTGCTATAGCGATTTTGCAGATATACGAATGGAACAACGAAGGGTGGCGACACGAATCTCTAAGGCATTTGATCAGAGCAAGAGATCAAAAAAGGGCTGCGGAAAATGAGTTTTCACATGCGTCCCTTTACGGGTATTGTATATAATCATCATTGCCTGTGAGACAACAGACAACGACAATATCAGGTAGAGAAGTGACAACTTCCTACCCATCGTCGATACAAAGTTTAAACTTTGCCAGAACTAAACAATGGAATCAAAATTTCCTCTGGTTTCCTTCGATCATCTTTTTCTTGGCAGTTGTGTCTATTGATACGCGTCCGACTGTCCTAGGTGTCGTTAGAAACCTCCGTAGCCTGATTGAAGTACAAGCAAAATATAATACACTCTCATCTCGAAGTTTGAAAATGTTAAAATTGTCTATTCCAAACAAACGTCTATGAAGGATGTAACACGAATATTTACTGACACAAAATATCGACGATTTGTCATAAAGAATGACACTAAGTCAAAAATTATTCGCCCCCAATGCCGAAAGGGAGGTGTTAACATTTTCGGCGTTCGGCGATCTACCAAACTGGAGTAAAATAATGCTCTAGGTAGAGAAAAATATTGACAAAAAAATTTCCATCTTCTTCGGACGCCAGCGTTTTGAAATGCAAATGAGTTGGCTGTCTGCTGGATCAATCAACATGTGCTATCAAAACATCTATTGTTTTCAATTCAGTTTCGGTGATGTAAGGGGATTCCCCGGATCAAAGAGTTCATGTCACGATATTGACGCAGTGGAGTGTGTTAGCTTTGTTCGCTGCTCTTGTTTTTCGTCCGCAGATATCTGGATCATGTATAGCTTTGCCTGGTGATAAAGCAGCCAAGAATGGCTGTCATACAGTCCAGGCAGCGCAGCAATCCACAGAAGCCACGCGACATCACATCGGTGATCGTTGATCGATGCGACTTCAGACTGACAGCATACCAAGAGAAAAACAAGGCCATAAAACAGCTCGATAGAACAACCTACATAAACAGGACTACAGGCCGAAATTTGCTAAGAGGTAATAGGTGCATTGAATAGAATCGTCAAACGGCAGACATTATAACTGAAAATGTGTTCAAGGCTTAAATGGAAATAGAACTTCGCTTTCAAACACTTAAGGAAAAGCACATTATTCACTGTAATGTTTTAACTCTATAAACGGTGAGCGATCGCTTTACAACTGTTGTCTCCTCACCTGGAAACAGGCTGTAACTCAGTTACCCAAGTCTAGCGAGAGAGTCAGTTCGCTGAAAAACAGTTTGAGCTGAGTCGAGACGGCAACTTCTAAACTTACGTTCAGGCCGGTTCCCTCTTGTGGCTCTGTATTCGTTAACACGATATTGGACCAAACTCTCGCATCAGTACGAGTTCACTTCGATTGTTTTACCAGAGTAAGTTTTCCTTACTGAATGTGAAAACTCATACCAGTGTCGTGAAAACGCGGGGTGCCTGCATTGTTCGCTTCATTTTCCTTCTAGTTTAAAATATTGTTTTCAGAATAAAACTCTCACTGTCATTAACACGGTTGATGTGAACGCGTTATTTTGAATATTATTACTCTCTTATCTTGTATTAGACTTGATGAAACGTTCCAGCTATATGATCTCACCGGCATATGCTTAGACTACAATGGCTACACGTTTACATACATATTTAATAATCGTAGCAGCTTACGCAGTCCTTAGCTCAATATCTACATTCAGTATACTTATATAAAGGGTATAGTCACTCGCCTGTGATACGGGACATAAAATAACATCGCTATAAGTTCAATACTGAGGATAATTATAATTGATCCAGTAAAACTATCAAATTTAATAATACAATTATTTGCGGTGGATTTCTACCGTCTAATAGCATATATTAGCTAATATTTACACGGCTGTTAAAGCAAAGCTATTTGAATATTTGTGACATGACATTAAATGACATTGTCCTCCAAAAATTATCAACAAATAGTGATCACTTTAGTCTAAGCAGTGTCTTTTTTTTCACCCAGTCCACAATCTATTATTTTCAGCGGCTTTGCATAATTATATAGCTACAGCCAAGCCTTAGTTTTTGAACAGTGTTGGAGTTAAGCGGTCAAAGCAGTTGTGATAGATGTAACAAGGTATTTGTCAATTTTACATGGTTTGAGTTCGTTGTCATCTGAAGATATATATAAAGCCTGCAAAACTACAGTGTACGCAATGTTTCAATCCAGCGAAGACATAAACATCCTCAGCTGAGTAACAATTTGCCGTACGTTCTTGCTTGAGCTGCACATTCCTTGCACCTGAAGCCAACAGAACAAAACTTGATTTTTCGATTCTTTCTCCTGCCTTAGGGGTAATGCGACTTACGAGTTCACAGCGCTTGTATGCAGTACGATGTCGTGATTAAGGTGGCAAGCGCGGAATTCAAGGTGATCCAAAACTTAAATACTTTATATATTTTGTTTGTGATGGGAAAAAGCGTACAGAGAGTACAGCGCACCGAAATGAAATGAGACAACAAGCGAGCGAACCACAAGGGCGCGCGCGATAATTGCCCCCCGAGTCGCGTCTTCTCGCAGGAGGCAATTGTCGCGTTCGCTGCGTGGCTCAATCGGTTTACTTTCCCCAAGTAAATAAGGGACCACTCGTGATCTAGAACTATGCTATTGAGAATACTACCACACAAAAATGTAAACGACGTAAACGGCTGTATACGCACTCTCTCAGCACACGCATATTTGTTTCTAATAAGGAAAGTAACTGGAGTCAATTAAAGACAAAAAGGCTAAAGCCAATTAGAAAGAGAAAGTAAAAACGTACTAAGAGAAAACGAACTCACTTGCTTATCAAAACCTTTCATCGTTTTCTTGAGGCTCCTTCCAAGATTCTCGTTCATCGTTTTCTTCAGGCTCCTTTCGTACATTTTGCTCATCGTTTTCTTGAGGCTCGTTCGAAGATGTGGTAAAAATACGTTGTCCACCGATCCATCCCCTCACAACAGCTTGTAATTTATTGTTCATTCCAAATCTTAAAGGCTAGTAGTTTCAGCATTCAACCAATGATACCAAAAACTACAATCCAGAATAATACACTCAGTTTTTTTTATGAGAACCATTTTTATAAGAACGTTGAGGCTGAGATTAACCAAAATTTTAAGAACGCATCAAGAACATTCCTCAGGCTAAGAGTTGATTAAGAGCGCTTTTTTTATTTTTTTGCTAATCTGTATATAAAATCAAGGTAACAAATGAAAATTAACCAAAATACTTAAGCGGCGCATGTTTTGTACATGTACCAACATTAACAGTTGTAACACTCATAATTAGTAGTTCTTATTTATAACTGTTCCAAAATAACTTCCACATCATCAAAGTCATCGGGTGATACAAAGTCTGAAGTATTATCAAGGTAGATACCATATCTCAGCAGGCAATGCACTTGGTATACCAAGTAATTTAAGAACGCCTTAAGAACGTTTTCAGGCTCAAGTCGCAAAAAAATATAAGAACGTTCAGCCTCAACTCCAAAATTAGACGTTCTTATAAAAAAAAACTGAGTGTACTTCAGAAAAACACGTCTCCATTTCTTTACCAAACGAAAGTACGCAGTTAGTATCTCTAGTATGCAGGACCCGCGGGCTGATAATGCTGGACTGTGTACATGTGTACTGATGTCGGTGGGTGTGTTAACAGTAGCGGCGGCGCGCTGGTCACGTGACAAGGCTGGATGGCGGGGGATACGCCTACGCTATGCAAGTCTCAGTTTTGTTGTTATAGCCAGATCATGCTTGACATGATGATGTAATGGCGTCAATTAAGGGCTCACCAAAAAATTGACAAAGTGGCGGCGCCAATCAAGTGCTCACTGCCCGCTTGTGATTTGCCCAAAGCCTCATGAATATAAAAGGAGGTCACGCATGAAGCAAGGTCAAGCGTGATTGTGGGTTTTTATGTCGTCTTTCTGCTCTTCGGCTCTCAACTCGTTAGGTTTTGTGCTTCATTTAGAGGGAATTCCTTGGGCATAAATCTGTTAGTTTTACCATTTATTTTATTTTATTCAAAATTTAACGCTAAAATTACTGCATAAAATCATGCAGCATAACCGATAAAGTTGATTCTTTCAGTTTAGGGACTGGTCTTACCTTGGCAGTTTGGCCATTAAGATAGCTGTTGCAGTCACCAAATAAATCCAGAAGAAAAAAATATTTTCTTCTCAGCGCTTCGCGCCTCTCGGACGCGGCTTCGCCGCGGACCTCTCTCTCAATCTTGCGAAAAAAAATAACCTCTGGCACCCAGGGTACGCCGATGGATACAAACGATATCAGCTACGAAGAGGAGCAAGCAACTAGATGAAGAGCAGTAAGGAGAAAATGACGAGATAGGGATTCCAAGCGCTCAGCCTGAGCCTTCAAGAAAGACCACCACAAGGCCTAACACGAGCAGGGAAGGAAAGAACTGCTACTATGGTGTATCGAGCCAACAGAGTACCCTAGCGTCCAGAGGTTATTTTTCGCGAGATTAGAAAGCTCCAACAGGCGAAATCTCGTCGAGAAGAAATTGTAACTAGAAAGCAGTCCTCAAGCAAGACATACTCGGCGGCTAGAAAGAGCAATGTGACCTGAGGTAACTACTACCAAATCAAACGTTTCATTAATCGAACTCAATCGAACTTCATCAAACGATTGCGTTCGATTGATTGGAATTGAACACAGAATACATTTTGCGAAAAAATAATCGTATACAGCTCGTTCGAGGAAGAAAGGGGGGAGGTGGGGGGGGGGGGGGGTCCTTTACTTTTTGTATTTTTATAGTAGTCCAAAAATAACGAAGTATTTTGCTTTTTGTCTTTTATAGTAGTCCAACTCCGATCCAACTCTTAGTCCAACTCGAACTCGAACTCGAATCCAAACTCGATGATTCGGGATTCCCGAGAAAAGATCACAAAAGCTTCGTTCGTTCATTTCGACCAAGATCTGACAAGTACTAAAAATGTTCATTAATGTTCCGCATTCGTTCTAACCAGGAGGCCTGAAACTCGGGTTACATTCATTCGAATGTTTTCAAATTTACAATGCAAATGCCTTGGCTGTCAAGATGATTGACATGTCAGATTGGCGTCATCAAAAAAATCTATTGTTTTCAGATAGCAAAGATGGAGGGGATTCCCCTACTTAACGAGTCCTTGTCATAACAAGTAGCAGAGGATTATGGGCGATTCAGCCGCAGTTTTAAATGAAGGATTTGTGGATCATTTAACCACATCTTAACAACACCAGCCCTGCAACTAAAATTTACCAAAACTTCTGTAGAGAAAGGCTTTACTGCGGCTTGAGGTAGACAAAGAACATGGCAGAGTAATAACCCACACAAACTTGAGCACATCACTGTAGCAGTGTCCATTCATGAACAAAGCCAGAATAATAACAGAATCTTGACTACTGTATGGAACGGAGTTGCGGCTACGAACTACGGAACAAGCAAAGATATTGCAGCAGCCAAGTATCTGTTCAGGGAAAACAGTTTGGAAAATTGTGGTTTCTTTCTTGTAATCTTGGTCAAAACAGACACCGCATTCAAAGCTTCGCGTTCGTATATAGCGGTCCGCTTTCGTCCACTGATGGTGAACATCATTAACTACGATCTGTTTCAGTACTTTGCCGGTGAAGAACCACTGATCGGCACTGAATTCACTGAAAGTTAAAGAAGGATTTAATACTCACTTTCATAGACTTTCACTGTTCGTTAAAGACACCGTTCATTGCCGGTGCAGTCGAAACACAGCCACTATAATATTGTTAACAAACTGGTCTAAAAATTACTTGCAACATTCTACAGATGATCTACTCTTTATCCAGCGATTAATTTTCAGGGGGTTTGTTTAACAGTTACCAAAAATGTGCAGTGTCTGTATAGTAATAATTAAATGAATAATAAGTGACAGCGAAGCCTTTGCATGCCTTCGCACAGTTTTGCAATTTTACTATATCTGCATTGCCAAGTCAATTTGGGCTGGCTCTTTGTTCATCCAGCTATGAGCCGAGATATAAATACAACTCACTCTTTTCGAAAAGCGACAGAGTACAATTTTTCAGAGCAAATTATTCAGCTTTTTAAAACGCAAAATTAGCTACAACATTTACAATTTTCCGGCTTTAGTTTATGCTATCTTATCATAACAGTCCAAGGTAACTGCTGTGAGACTTCATCGATCATCAAAGGAATGCAGCACAATCCAATACAGACGTCTTCAGTAATAAAAGGGCGGCTATTCTTCCGTAAACTCGAACAGCTGAAAAGGAGCAATAAAAATCACACTGATGAGTAAAGGTTGACGTGATTTTGAATTTACTATCATACGCAGCTCGCCGAACGAATAATAATAATAATAATAATAATAATAATAATAATAATAATAATAATAATAATAATAATAATATAAGTGACTCTGTATAATAGCTCTGCATATACAGAAATCAGTCATCACAAGCTCACTCAACATTGCGAGGTGCTTTAAGCTTTTGAAATAACGGACATTAGGCGTTTTATTATACTTTTTATTATTTTTTTTTTAAAGTGTTTCCATCGTGAGGAGCAGAAGTTTTAGTACTTAGATTGAGGATTTTATGGATAGTAAATAGTTTTAGAATTTAAGAGCAATTCTCCAGGAAAGTGAAGCAAAGTTGGAAATGAAAAATTTTAACCCCTCTTCAATTTTTGTGTGTAGGTAGGTAACCGCACTATATGACCTCGGCCTTGGGACCATGTTTTGAGCAAAAGTTCCACTCTCAAAAAGTAAAAGTAAACGAGTCTGGTTCTCGGGTGCATGTGAACCAATTCAAATGAAATTCATACAGATGGTAGAAGCACTCTCCCAGTTTATAAAATTTGCCGTTACAATAATTTGGGTTTTATAAACGAGAAGAAAATGCTCGTCCTACTATGTTCCCTGTCAGCCATTTAGACAAGCAGGAAAAACAAGCACAACGATATTCGTTATTTCTCCGAAAGTACTCTTTCCATATAAACCAAATTAGCAGCAGAGATTACATAGATATTAACGTTTCTAAATATCATAAAATCAATTTGGGGAAAACTATACTCTGGCCATGGGTGCTGAAGACACCTGGGACAAATTCCAAAAAATTGCAAAATTAGTAATTTTGAGAGCTCTAGTATTTAGCTCAAACAGGCTTTAGAGAGAGAAAATCAGCTTCAAAAGTATCTTTTATCATCTTGTCTGCTACCTACATTTAGTAAATAAGGTTTTGGCCAGCAAATTTGATGAAATATAAATTGATACAAAACCTACCTTGAGGGTTTTGGGAATTTCTTCAGGATGCTTTCGTCGCGTGGTTCTCTCCAGTATCTCTCCTTCGCACGTTCCGTCTTTTTGACCAAATCTAGCGCAGACTGACAGTTACTCCCATCGAATATCCAGTTTGCTGTGTTTCAGACCAGGGATGATGATACAAGTAGCCCGCCTACACTGACAAAGTCCAAAACATGGTCGTAATGCTTGCGATTTCTGCCGTCGAGCACCTAAATTCATCAATATTATTCAGCCAGGAAGTAGAGTAAATGTGTCGAGATCGATGTACAAAGCAAATGCATGCCTTTAAGCAATCCAAAGTAACGTCTTTGGCTAAAATCGAGTCAGATATTGCGATAGTCGACAAGCCAAGAATGGTAAAAAAACTGAACGCATAGGCCGGAAGTCCGAGAAGCACGACTGCTGACCGGATGTAACACAATGTAATGGGATGTAACACCGGATGTGTGTGTAATGATATCCTCTTGTAATGGGGCTGTTTCACAATGGCAATGGTGAAGAAAGCCAAACAAAAAAAAAAACAACAAAAAAAAAAAAAAACAGAATAACCGAATGAAAACAAAAACAAAGGAAAGGAACTGAACTGAAGCTTGGGTGAAAATTGAACGCATAATCATAATAGCCGCACCCCCCCCCCCCCCCCCCCAAAAAAAAAAAAATTGCTCTTTAGACTGTGAAAATGCAATTCCAAATTCAGTTATGATAAACTATTCGTGACAAGAGAATGAAAAATTCGAGCATTTCGTCGCTGATTTCATCACGGTTTATACTAAGTCCGTAGACTTGCACGTGCCTGGAAAGATCCCTTTGACATTGACTGAGTTTTATATTGTTTCCACTGCACTCACAAACCGAAACGTCCCTTTTGGGATTTGAAAGAGGCCAACTTTCCATTGTCCCGACCAGGATATTTTCCTTCGCACGACGATATGCAAATTTCCCTTACCGTTTTTTTTGATCGACGGCACAAATTTACGTCCGGTCACCCCTCCCCCCACCAAAAAAAAACA
>NW_028145768.1:0-32500 GCF_977016875.1 Pavona decussata | reverse complement strand
GTGTCAACAGAACGCTAAATATCCGAAATCAATAGATATCCCTTGTCAAAGAAGAATTAGTTTGCATGGAAAAGACATGTAGCTACAATCTATTTGTTTAAGGAGTCAGACTTCGATTTCCTTGGTGCTGGCTCGTTCTTGGATAGAAGATAGGACAAGTCCTGAAAGCGTCAACCCCTAAATTAAAGGTGCATTTTTGCTTTTCTTTATTCCAGGATATGAAGATGCTAATAAATGCAACTAGCGTATGAAAGAACAAACCACTTTCTGAACTAACCGATTTTCATTTACCCCAAGTATTCTCTAACATTATCGAAAAGTTTGTCACATGTTAAACTTACTTTTTATTAGAACCTCTCATCATGTTCCTCTGGTTCCTTCTTTCCTCGTTTGCCTCTCTTCGCTGCAACTTTCTTCTCCCACATCTTTACACATAACAAGGTTATCAACGCTCTAATCACGGCACCCAAGGCTAGACTCGCTAAAAATTTGCCTGATGGTAACATTTTATCGCCGCAGTTAAGAAGATGTCACTTGGTGAAGAACGTGGCGACTTGTGTCAGTGAGTGATTATCTCAGTGATTATATCCGCTGCGGGACACGGCTTAGTTAAGCGCTTCGGTACATTGACTCAATGAACAACAATTAACAACTCTACAAATCGTATCTATAAACGACCGCAGACGTTCACGGACCGGAATTACTACTCCACCCACAGTATGACAAGTTCTCATAGCGATCTGCTGTCGACCGGAATAGCTACTCCACCCGTTATGATAAGTTTTCATAGCGATCTGCTGTCGACACAAGACGGAGGAAAAAAAGGCCCGCAAGCGATGTCACGTTATCAGAGGGTTTTTCATTTTAGCGATGTCAGCACCGTCGGCTATATAGCTAATTGCGTTGCCCCCGATCACCTCCCCAGTGTGTACAGAGTTGTGTCCAGCGAAAGGCACAGCTCCGTACACACTCAGGGGCGGTGATTTCTTTAATGAAAAATCCTCTGCTAAACGAAGTCATGTTATCAGAGGGTTTTTCATCACCTGACTACAGAGATGTCAGCACCCTTGGCTTTTTCATTCGACGAAGCCATTGGAGTAGAACTTTGAATACAGTATGGAACGACGTTGCGTCAGCGAACTACGGACAAGGCAAAGATATTGCAGCAGCCAATGTTCGGCGAAAACAATGGGAAAATTTGTCGTTTCTTTCTTGCAATCAGTTAGAAAAAACTGACACCCTATACAAACCTTCGCGTTATTACAAAGCGGCCCGCTTCCCTCCACTGATGGTGAACATCTTTAACCGGATATGATCTGTTCAGCTCTGTGGTGAGGAACCACTGATATCGCCACTGTATACCCAAGATTACCTCACTATCATAGACGACTTTCACTGTTATGTTAAAGAAACCTTTCATTCGTGCAGTCGAAACACAGCCATTATATTGTTTGCAATCTGGTCTAAAAATTACTTGAAACATTCTACAGATGATCTACTAGCATCATATGCTCTTTAATAGCCACTGAGCTATTAGTTTTCACCCGAGGCGGTTTGTTTAATTGTAATACCAAAAATTGTGCTGAAGAACCTTCAACTGTCTAGCACACTGACCAGTTTAGAAACTCAGCACTGTTGGCGTTTGTCAACGCGCATATGTACCCTTTGTAGTCACTGAGAAATACTGAGAGCGAAAAGAGCGGAACGTCCTTTTATATTGAATTCTTGTGGTGGAAGCGATGTCGACAGGTACATCAGATTATATTGGCTGCAGGCTGGAGATAGTTTCTCTCACGAATATCTTGAGCACGCCCACACGAGGGAGTAAATACGTAACTTATCGGTCTGTTTCGAGATTAACTGAACGCTGTTTTGACGTTTTCGTTGATCCTTTAGCGACGCTTCCACTGCGATTACACTGCTTAAATAAGCGGAGCCTGGGAGTTGCGGCAAATAGGTAATTTAAACGCAGATCGTGGCGCCTGTGAACTCATCATACCCAAGACAGGGATTGCATTGCGGTGTAAACGGCGATATAAATTTACATGTTGTCACTCCACACTTATTCAAGGCTAACAACAAAGCTATGTATATGTCCAACTTTACCCTGCGTAGGAAGCTTTTCCTTGTTCTTTTTTTTTTTTTTTTTAATTTTTTTTGTGCATATTACGCTGTTTGCCGGACCGTCCAAGAATCGGGACGAGAAGGCAAAACAAGGAACCGGCTAGTCTAACTTTGGCCACGGATGACAAGTCTGTTATCGAGCTAGACTAGTATCGTCCTCTCTCTTCCTTAATATCTCATTTGTTTTGCAATCCGGCTTTTGCGCCACAAACCCAAAAATCCCACAGAAACGCTTGTTACACAGGCTACTGAGAAGGTAAAATTACCACCTTGACTTTTCGTTTGTTATAATGTTTTATTTCTCTAACAACTTGAAGCAGGTAAAACTACATCTCAGGCCATTTAATAACATATCGATCACTTGGTGTTTGGTGAAAGTGCGAGATGGCATGACATGTGATGGACCCGGAAACTGATCGTGGCGAATAATAAATTATTTACAGTTGTAGTCCAATGTTATTCAGACAAATTTCCGTTGCTATATTTATCTATATCAAGGATGATCAGAAATATTTGCACGATTCTCTGTCTTCCACAAAAGCGTTAATGTTCGTAGTGATATTTTTAGCAGCTACTTCTTTCCGCATTCATCATAAAGCAAACACTTTTTACTAACAACAGTTTGTGGTAAATGCTGCTTACAAGTCAACATTTTGATCAAAGCAATACACCAAAAGCCAAATAAGACATCTTTGCTAGTTCTCGCTTGAGCTGCTGTTTATTTCAGCTTGAATCTAAATAGTAAAACACAAAAAAAGCGAAATTAAGATTGTTGAACGGCTTACTTACATAAAACTTCACAGCAGGGGAAAAAATCGCTGTGTATAACTTCAAATGTTTTAGTATTGGTCTTCAGCGTAACACTTAAGCTATAACTGTTGGCTGGCTGCCCCAAACATTTCTAGATGCTTCGGTCTACCCCAACTTCGTTCCGAAATAAAACGTAATATCTGCAGGGCCCACGCAAACAAAGAACTCGTCAGGGGCACCCAACAGGTCGTTTAGGTAAATTATCTGTTCGGAAGGCCCCTAATCCCCTACAATTTTCTAAAGGGAATTTTCACCTCGAACGTTCGTGATATGGGAAATTTAAGGCCTAGTGTTTAGGATTGATAAAAAATTTGGTTTCCAGTACCGAAGAAAAGTCACCTAAGATTTTCGGAAAGGAAATAAGACCTAAGGTTTTCGAGAAATGGACAAAAATGCCCTAGTAATTTCGAAAAGACTCGAGTTCCCCTAGAATGACCGAACAGATAAAAATATTATAGCGCGGCCTGAAATGAACCTACAGAACTTTAAAGGTACTCCAGATAGCCCAAAACAGTGTTTCAATGGATTTGAGAGAAAACTATCCTTGGGTGCCCCAGACTCGTCACGTGTAATGATTCCACACGCGTACCGTTTCATAGCCTTGTACCGCTTGAGTGGAAGGTCTAGAGTGAACGGAGAAGTTTTAAAATAAATTGTGCGCCCATCTATTTTCCCCATAAATCTAAATATACAAAGTAAACCAACTCACCCTCATCTAAATCGCTCGTCATGTTCCTGAGGCAGTTTCATCCCCGCTCTTTCCTCCCTCTCCTCCGCTCGGTGATTACCCCATATCTTAACACACAGTAATGTAATTGTTGCTCCTATGAGGGCACCAACCACCGCACTCCGCCAAACGTCTGAGGGAAACATTTTTGTATCAGCTGCTGAAGAACCTTCAACTGTCTATCACACTGACGGACCAGTTTAGAAACTCAGAGCTCTTGGCGTTTGTCAACGCGCATATGTACCCTTTGTAGTCACTGAGAAATACTGAGAGCGACAAGAGCGCAACGTCCTTTTATTGAATTCTCGTGGTGGAAGTGATGTCGACAGGTACATCAGATTATATTGGCTGCAGGCTGGAGATGAGTGACAGTAGTTTCTCTCACGAATATTTTGAGCACGCCCACATTAGCGAGTAAATACGTAACTTATCGGTCATGAATAATGAATATAACTAAGCACTTCCTGTTTTGAGATTGTAACGCTGTTTTGATGTTTTCGTTGATCCTTTAGCGACGCTTCCACTGCGATTACACTGCTTAAATTAGCGGAGCCTGGGAGTTGCGGCAAAAAAGATAATTTAAACGCAGCTCGTGGCGCCTGTGAACTCATCATACCCAAGACAGGGATTGCATTGCGGTGTAAACGGCGACAATTAACATGTTCAGTCATTCTACGCTTAATCAAGGCTAACAACAAAGCTATGTATATGTCCAACTTTAGCCTGCGTAGGAAGCTTTTCCGTGAGTTTTTTGTGCGTTATTCGCTGTTTGCCGGACCGTGCACAAATTGGGACGAAAACGAAAAACAAGGAACCGGCTGGTCTAACTTTTGGCCACGGATAACAAGTCTGTTATCTAGCTAGACTAGTAACGTCCTCACTCCAGTGTGTCTCTCTTCCTTATCTCATTTTTTTTTGCGATCCGGCTTTTGCGCCACAAACCCAAAAACGCACAAAACTCCACAGAAACGGCGCTTGTTACACAGGCTACTGAATTACCACCCTGACTTTTCGTTTGTCATAATATTTTATTTCTCTTGCAACTTGAAGCAGCTTAAAACTAACTGTCTCAGGCCATTAAAATGCAGTATCCTGGCTTTGTATTTGGCGAAGGCCCTTGCGTGCGAGATAGCATGACATGTGATGGACCCAACAAAATCGCGGCGAATAATTGAATATTTACACTCAGTTTTGTTGCGTTTATCACCCAGTCAAATGTTATTACAAATTTGCGTGGCCATAGTAACTCATATTTATGTACAGCAGTGCTGAAATATTTGCACGATTCTCTATCTTCTATGTACAAAAGCGTTAATGTTCATAGTGATATATTTACAACTTCAAGTTTCCGCATTCATCATAAAGCAAAGTTTCACTAACAACAGTTTGTGGTAAATGCTGCTTACAAGTCAACATTTTGATCAAAGGGATACACCAAAGGCCAAATAAGACATCTTTGCTAGTTCTCGCTTGAGCTGCTGTTTAGTTCTTGAATCTAAAGGAAAACACGAAAACAGCGAAATTAAGATTCTTGGCGTTTACTTACATAAAACTGCAGAGCAGGGAAAAAAAATCATTATGTATAACTTCAAATGTTTTAGTATTAGTCTTCTGCATAACGCTGGTTAAATAATCTGAGTCAGGGAACAAACAAGGGAACTCGTCACTCGTGATTCCACACGCGCGACGCTCATAGCCTTGTACCGCTTGAGAGCAGACTCCATGAAAACGGACTTAAAGAAGTCTAGAGGGAACGGAGAACTTTTAAAATAAATTATATACCCCATCTATTTTCTCCATAAATATAAATATAAAAAAGAAACCAACTAACCTTCATCAAAAACGCTCGTCGTGTTCTTTAGGCAGTTTCATCCCCGCTCTTTTCTTCCTCTCCTCCGCTCGGTGATTATCCTATATCTTAACATTCAGTAATGTTATGATTGCACCTATCACGGCACCAAACACTGGACTACACCAAACGTCTGAGGGAAACGTAAAAATTTTGTACATCAGCTTCTGATGAATCTCAAACTGTCTACTACACTGACCAGTTCAGAAAACTCAGCGCTCTTGGTCTTTGTCAAGGCGCGCATGTACCCTTGGCAATCATTGAGAAATATAAATTCTGAGAGCTGAAAGAGCGGATCTTTTTGTTGAATTCTCGTGGCGGAAGCGATGTCCGGACAGTTACATCTGATTGCCTGCAGGCTGGAGATGAGTGACATGTTTGTCTCACGAATATCTTGGAGCACGCCCACACGAGCGAGTAAATGTGGTAAATCATTTATTATATTTATTCGCTTATGTGGGCGTACTCCAAGATATTCGTGAGACAAACATGATTATGATAATCATGAATAATTTCGGATAATTTACTGCTGAGTGATAAAACTTAGCACTTAGGCCTGGTTCATACGTCGAACTTTACATGAGCCGAACCCAATCATTTGGTTCGGCGCATGTAAAGATCGACGTATGAATCAGTTAGGATTGACAGATTTGTATTTAAGTCAACCCACCGTTCTATTCGATTGCGCCAGTCGAATAGAACGGCAAAAGTTCGACTTCGATTCATACCACAGGTAACCAAAGCGTATGTGACACAGGTTACCATGCAAGCGTGATTTAAGAGTTTGTATGGAGTAAAAATTAAATCGAAATTTAGACAACAATATTCCCTAAAAAACCCACAAAAAATATACTTAAGTCGGAAAAAGCTTACCCGGTGTGTTTTGCTGTGTTTTCAATGCTCTTCAGTGCTTCCAAACGCTGTTTTGAGCGGTTTATCTCTCAGCAGCTGGTCCACGTGTATCACTGTATTATGTTAATGGAAAGGTAGGAAACTGGAAACCGAATTTCAATGAAATTTGGCCCGTCATTTAAGAAGAGCACTTCGAAAACCTCGCTCAAATTTGTTTGAAACTTAAGCTCTCGCTTACCTGCCTCACCATTTGGCAAGAAGGATGATGTGCGGTCCCTCCTGGGTGGCTCATTTACGTAGGAGTTCATTTATTGAGACACAGGCCTTCGTTGAAAACAAAGTTCATTTCAAATCGGGTACCATTTTTGCCGCCGACCGAGCCGTGTCCCTGGAATGTTGGTACAAACTCACGGTCAAACCTAGGCACGAGTACTAAAATGTGCCCAGCCGGGGAAATCCACGGGAAGCCTTTGGCACGTAACAAACCACACACACCCCCTCCCGAGCAAGAAAAGTCTCGGGAGGGGGTGTGTGTGGTTTGTTACGTGCCAAAGGCTTCCCGTGGATTTCCCCGGCTGAACACATTTTAGTACTTCGATTTTGAGACGGCAATACGTCTTTATATTGACGGCTAGTTGGGAGAAAATATATTCCGTATTAGGCGGAGTCGTTTTTTATCGCGATACTGACTTTTTGTTGGAGAGAGTAAACGGATAAAGTACAAATCGTGCGCTGATTGAAAGAGAAATTCTAACTTCAGTTAAACTGTAGCCATGGTAATATCCGTGCGCGAATTTTTTTCTCGAGGCGGGTTATTTGAAATTTTGGCTTTATTTTTTTTTTTTCGTCAAAAAGCCATGAAAGAGGATTTAGCAGAGCTCTTGGAGCAATTTTTTCTAGGGATAAGAGACATCAGAAAAGAAACAGATCCTTTTGCTTTGAAAATGCCATAATTTATTAGAATTTCAGCTCATTGTTATTTACCGTGGCCGCCTTCACACTCAAGAAAGTCTTTTAAGTTAATTTCTCTTCACCGAATTTTCGCTTTTCCTATAACCATCAGGGCATGCAAGCCAAGGTAACGCGGCTTGCAAAGATCTCAGCGAAGACGGGCCTTAGGATCAGCAAATCCAAGACAAAGGTGATGAGGGTTAAGACCAGGAACGCAGATAACATCAAGCTGGATGGGGAAGCAATCGATGAAGTGGAGGACTTCACATACCTTGGCAGCAACATCAGCAAGGATGGTGGGTCTGATCGGGACATACTGGCAAGGATTGGGAAGGCAAGAACTGCTTTTGCAATACTGAGGCCTGTATGGAGATCAAAGGCGATATCCAGAAAGACCAAGTTAAGGATATTCAACACCAACGTCAAGTCTGTCCTGCGGTATGGTTCAGAGACATGGAGGACAACCAAAGAAACCTCCAGAAAACTGCAGTCCTTCGTCAAAGATGCCTGAGGTCCATCATGGGCATCCACTGGCCAGAGGTGATAAGGAACGAAGAACTGTGGAAAAGAGCTAAACAGGAGAGAATCGACACCCAGATAAGAAGGCGCAAGTGGGGTTGGATCGGGCACACGCTCCGAAAACCAACAACCAATATAACCAGGCATGCACTGAGATGGAACCCACAGGGTAAGAGAAGTCAAGGTCGCCCCAGGAACAGCTGGAGGAGAACAGTAGACGATGAGGTGGGCAAGGCAGGCTATACCTGGAGGGAGCTTGAAAAGCTAACCCAAAACAGATCGAGATGGCGGGCTGCAGCTTCCATGGACCTATGCTCCACTGGGAGTAGCAGGGAATAAGAAGAAGAAGAAGAAGAAGAAGAAGAAGAAGAAGAAGAAGAAGAAGAAGAAGAATTTTCGCTTACCTTTAAGAAAAAAGTTGTATCCGCTGTATCATGGTACATATTCACCACAAAAAAAACTAGTATGTATTCCTTGAAAAGTGTCAAAAGCTTTGTCAACTCAAATGAAAAGAAATAAACAACACCATCCAACGTCGCATGTTCATTCACAGAAGTAAAATTATCATCTGTGCCCTACGAACCCATTTAAGTACCGTGCTGTCATGCTTACATGACAGTTTTTGAGCCAATCAGAAACCGTCATTTTAAGACGACAATATCGCAAAATAACGTCGTCTCAGCGCAATGGGAAGATCCTCCCGGATCGCGATAATGTTTCTTCAGACTCGTACAATACTCATTCAAGCTTACACATCTGATCCCAGTATTTTAAAGAGCGGATAACTCTATCCAGTGGATAAATCGCTATCCAGTGGATAAAATGTACTACAACCAATACATTTTATCCGCTCTTCAGAACAACCGGGGCCTGATCTTTCGAGAAGAACTCACCATGGTTTGAGCAGGTCTAGGCATTGCTTAACAAAGCATTCGGTTTTCTTTCTTCTCAGAAAACACAGCTTGTGAATGTTCTTCATTAAGCTTTTACATTTGCGTCTTAAACTCTTTTGGAAGAACTTTTGGAACTCCTCTGGTAGCTAGGGGAATGGAGCATGCAGACGCTTTTTAAAATCTGATTAATGTTTGCGGCTGTGCGGAAATCTTTCCCGAAATGAATATACAAGATGCTGATCTGATGGACGTAAATTAGAAAACAATTTTTTTTTGAGAAAATTGCTGAACTTACATCTTTAGAACTGTAGCAACAGCTTCTGCGTCGTCTGCTTCCAAATTTGCCGCCAGAGCCGCCATTTTGTTTTCAGTGAACAACCCGCTGATTCACTTGCAGGCTCACCACTCAACCAAAGGTGTGAAACGGCTCGTATTTCAACACGGCTCTCCTTCTCTTTTTGTATTTGTTCTCGTCATCTGCCGTTCCTGTCTCCTTTCTGTAACATATCTGTCTACATCCCTAAAGTTCACTTGCATTTCCTTATGTTCAGTCGTCATCAATAGCAGAGTTAGGACAGAGTCAAAGTGGAAGGGGATCACTGCATAACTGAACCTTCTGAAAAAAAATTGGCTTGACCCTGAGGATTTAAACTATTAAATTCTGAAACATTTTTAGCAATACTGACGCCACAACTTTCATTTTCGGGCTCCCACCTAATGCAAAGCCTTAAATCTCTACTTAACTTTTCAGATCACTGACTGCCAGAAACTATGAGGAGGATGGCGAGGGGAAGGGATAACTGATAAATTGAAAAGAAGGGGAGGGGGGAGGAGAGAGACAAAGAAACCTTAAAAGCTACGTTAACACTGGAAAAGGCCAAACAATTTACTTATTCATGGACTTCTTTTTTATTATTATTCATCGATATGACGTCCCTCAGGCTTCCCAAACGATCCCACATAATGCTAGCCTCCCACGCAGTCGTTTTTAGGGGACTCGTATTACCTCCTCCTGTGGGGAGGAGGTAATACGAGTCCCCTAAAAACGACTGCGTGGGAGGCTAACATAATCCCCCGATCGTACAAATCTCCTTAAAGTTTCTGGTAAGAGGAATGGATTTTACTCTCGTGGAGAACGGTTTCATTTTTTTTTTTTGTCGTACTGAAAACCAAGTATTCCCAAATTCTAGCAAACGCAAACAACATTGATACAACTCTAAGCAAACACGTGTAACCCGTCTGCATGCTGTCAAGAATTGATTTGGCTCCCGGGGAGACCTAATTTGACTTTGGGATGACGTTCATGTCTAATAGGGGGTGTTCACTGGAGGAAAAGTCCTTTTAGGAATAGGACAGTTATTTCTCTTTTCGTCAATGAACTTGAAATTGAGAAGTACTCCAATAAAATATGAGTAAAAACAGTAACTGCAGTAATCCGGGTGTGTACACTCGGCCGTATTCAAGAATTCATGGATAAATAGATAGAAGGATGCATAGTGCAATGATTACTAAAACTATCCTAAGTGGTCTTTGCAGTTACCGAAATAGAAATTGGGTCTTAATATCGTGTACTAGTAACGGTTTCCAGTTTGTGACGTTTTTTAGAACCAGATGTGTGGAGACGTTCATTCGCATTCTAGAATACGGTCAATCGAACGCGACCTAAGTAAAGGTTTGACAAAGACTTTACATTAATTTGTATATCGGTATTTTAATTAATTGTTTAAATAGCTCTTTGTGAATAAGTATTTATGCAATGATTACTAAAACTTTAACATAAGTGATTTTAGAGTTACCGACAAAGAAAATGGATCTCGAATATCGTGTACTAGCAAAGGTTTTCAGATACGCCTTACCAAGGTTATTCAAAACCAGAAATGTATTATTCTAGAATACGGTCAGTCGAACGCGACCTAAGTAAAGGTTTGACAAAGACTTTACTGATTAATTTGTGTATTGATACTTGAATGAGCTCTATATGATTAGGCTGAATGGGCCGGTTTTACAATAGAGGTGCGTACACAAGGAGGAATTTATTCTCTCAGGTACCCTCACTGGGATAGGGAAGCTTAGTAGTAAAAACACCACAAATTAGGGGTGCTTAACAGAGAAGTTGTGCAACTCGAAAAATTTGGTTTTGGTTTTATTTTTACAACAGCGCTACCACAACATGTTCAAATGTTAGCCATGACGATTTCTATTCGACGATCAGCACAGTTTATATGTCAAACAGAGCTTAATTGAAGTGGCATCTCTGCAGGAGCATTCAAGTCCTATGACAAAGGCAGAGTGAACTACCAAGCTTTGGAATTGCCTGCATCAACCTTGAATCCAAGCTTTTGGGATCAAACAGCCAGAACAAGAGGACGTTCTTCAAATGTCCTTATTGTCCTCGAGTGTATGCGTAACCAGTCAAAGACAACACTGAATTGAAGATTGCAAAATAACTGAATTAATCGATCAAACATGAAGTCAATATGCCCAGAACAGTAGCGTGGAAGTCTAGCAGCACATATAAGACTGGTTGAAAGCTTGTATCCTGAAAACATGTTGACACTGACTTCTAAAGCGCAGGCTCATAAGTTGTCAAGAACCATGGCTGGAAACACCTTGCCTCCTCCACAAAGAAATCCATGTGTCAGGCGATGAAGAGGTAAAAATGTTCTAAGGACAGAGAATTCTGGATATAATTCTTTATTCATTGAGTAACTAAACTAAGGATTGGAAAGAAAGACAGAAGGAGCTGAACCAAGTAATTAGATCAAACACAACTGAAAAGAAAATGGGAAGAAACAAAAGGAGAAGAGAAAGGGCGAGAAAAAGAAGGGAAGACAAGAGAGACGATACTTGTGTTTGTATCTCACCTATCCGAAGGGTCCATCTTCTCAATGAGCGGCAAGAGATTTTCGCCAGCAAGTTCTTTTATGTTCAACTGGAAACACAGCAACTGAGCTTCGTGATGGAGGTAAATAAGCTCGCAAAGTTCCTGCAAAATACAACGGCAAGCAAGCTGAAAAAGTAAGTTTCCCCGATTTTCTGTTTACTTCTCTTGAAAACGTTGTTCTGAAAAACGAAGTGTCTATATTTAATTGAATTTCTTTTAGAAAAAACAAAAACAAACAAACAAAGAAGTTAATGGTAGGAAACTGAAAACATTTAATAAATCTTGATACTCTTCTGAAATTTTAGCAAAAACATGCCGATGGTCGCACATTTTATAGATGGAACCACTTTGTAAACTCTCATGCGTTCAACTTCGCAGTTTATTCACGACCAATCAACTTTCCTATCTATAAGGGAGATTTTTTGGGCCAAGCCGAATCTTTCTCAGTTTTTCAACTAACTTAAGAGAGGAGTGAGTGAACTCCACTACACAACATTGCCGGCTGACATCCTTACATGACTCGATTATTTGAAGCACACAGCCTTCCTTGCGAATGGTCTCGCCGTGATCTCCCGAGGCATCTTGTGGGCAGTCCTGATCAACAAAATTACAGTTCCCGCAAGGACAGCGTTTGGAAAGCTGCTCCTCCGCTGTGGGAGATAAAAGAAAATAACAAATAGATAAAGATAAATACATGCATTGGACTTTAAACGTCTTAGCAAGGACAATGTCTTAACTTGGCCCCTAAAAGCATCTGCGTATACGAGTTGTAACACAAAATGGAATTCCTCGAGAGTGGAATTACTTCAGAAACACAAAACAGTTCGGCTGCCGAAACTTCGCGTTAACATCTCAGGGCTCACAAGACTATATAGACACGCGCTGGTGTTTACTACAGACTTGATCACTCAATCATAAAGCAAGGCTGAAGGAAAACTTTTTTTTTTGACCGTCAAGGCCCGTAGGCTGTAGGAGTGGGGCGGGGATCGGTACAATGCACACAAGCTGATTAGTATCAAACTAGTATCTCAGTGTTGTATCTCATTCTTAAGGCAAGCACCTCTCCAAAGGCCAGTTTACATGTGCGAGTTATTCTTGCACCTTTTTAGTGCAACTTTTGTTGCACTTTTAAGTCGTCCGTGTAAACTAGAGGCGAGTTCATTGGAAAAAAGTCGCCGTAGTATCACAGGGCTTCCAACTTGATCAAACTTGCGGGGTTTCTCAGAAAATGCACAGCAATATCGCGGCTGAAATTGCAGCTGGTTTGCACATACGATATGAAGTCGGTGCTTTCCGTGACTAAAACTGCATTAAGGGTGAAACAAAAGTTGCATTACACAATCAGTTGGGGCCTTAAGATACCCCTCATACGTCTCGGAACTGATTTTTAATGTTTTAGTCAAGTTTCCCTTTCATAAAGCACCTCAATTGTCAACTGTTTCTCTGGTGATAGTTTTCAGGCAGTATATTGGAATGTTGGTGGAGAAGGGGAGGAGAGAGGATATCATTTTTATATTTCAGGTCCTCAGGCATTAACAACATTGTTTGTCACCGGGATTCTCAGATTTTTAAGTCGCCTGTGTTTAAGGTTACCCGATACCTTCAGAGGTGTCTCGCGTTTAAGCGATGTAGCGCATCCAGTTTAAACTGTAGATACCTAAACCCCTATATCAAATTAAAGCTTATAGAGCTGACTATCAAACCATACCAAGAATTTTGCAATAGAATAAATTGTCGAATTTTTCGCGACCTCTAATTGCGAGCGTCCGAATCACCTTTTTAAAGCTTCAAGTCAAAGTGAATTTTGTTTTTTGCTAATTTATTTTGCTCCTCAGTGTCCGGACCTAAAGCACTAAAACAACGTGTCTGCGTTTTGCCATATTCAATCGCAGTGAAAATTTATAGAGCATTTTCGAAATAGGATGAAAAAAAATGTGGAGTAATCGTACAAAAATCGCTCTCGGAGAAAAAATATTTCGAAAGAAAAAATTTGCAGACACGTTTTTGTTGTTTATATGTTAAACTAGCTACTGTCCAAATTTGAAGGCAAACGAACAAATTCCTTTTGAGTTTTAGCTCTTTGAAGTGGCTCCTCCAAGTGAAAAAAATTTATTCGAGAAAAGCAATTCATTTTATTTCAAAATTCTTGGTTTAGCTGGATAGCCAGCTCTATAAGCTTTAATTTGATATAAAGGTTCAGGTATCTACAGTTTAAACCGGACGCGGTACATGGCTTGGACGCGAGACACCTCTGAAGGTACCGGGTAACCTTAAATCTTAAAAATATTTCCCACACTGATGATCAGAGACCGCCAGCATTGTCTTGTATGGACTTGTGATGTAATCTACATTGTAGTCATGTATTTACGTTGTATGTGGGGATATCCAAATATCCACAGCACTCTATGTTTGACATTCTATTTTAAAATTATAAGCCTCTTCCAGTCAAGTCTGACCATGGGTCCAGGCTAGTTAATCTGGCTACCTTCTATGTAAGCGGCGGCGTTGCTTGTGGCTTGATAGACAATCTATGGGCCGGAGTATCTGATAGAATTCTTAGGTCTTCTCTCCTGTTTAGCGTAGGTAGTCTATGCCTCTTTATAGTTTTGAGTTTGTTATGGTTTTCTTACAAAAGAACTTTAGATTTCTACTTTGACATAAGCATAATAGAACAGGAATACATCAAGATAATTATTTCACTTTCTTTCTCACCAACTTGGAGCTGAGAAAGCAACTTAACCAATGTGACTTCTCCTGCGTTTTATTTTAATGCGGCAGTTGTGACATAACATGAAATATAAATTTCAATAGTCTTAATAAAATGCGTATAATAATTGATTACTGATAGTAATATTAGTAACATTCTTGCTCTAATGTGTATTGTACAGCCAGAGTTTTATAAAACTCACAGATCTGCCGTGGCTGTATTGATACAGTTCTGAGCCATAAGTCACCAGGACTGACAACTCTTTATCTTCTAGCTAAGAAACGCTAAGGTACAAATCTAACATCCTTTCAGCCTATCAAGGTAAAACTTGTCACAATATTTACAATTCAGTTCTGGCTTCAGCCGGTAAGAAAACACTTATTATCACAGTCCACTAAAATGCTGCTGCGCTTCAATCACAATGATTCGCCACAAGCCAAATAAGGACGTCCTCCGAAGTAAATAACCACATCTTCACGTTGGAGCTGTTGCTGTCTGTTTCTTGGATCTAAAGTAGACACGGAAACACACATTAAAATCTGGCTTAGCTAGACGCGCATTTTTTCTCCTTCACGACGTGACTGAATGTCTAGATACTTATATATGACAAAGAGAGCTTGATTTTTCCTTTTGCCAATCGAGTAGTATTTAGTGAGTGGAGTCAACTCTCACCGTGTGGACACCTCGCTATTACGGATTCCCCGATAATATGGACAGCAGCTAAATCCCAGGCAAATATAAATTACACACGTTTGACCAAAATTAATTTTCATGATTACGGACTCTGACTATTAAGGACACTTACTCCGGTCCCGAGGGTGTCCGCAGTAAAGAAAGTTGACTGTAAACTCAACAGTGCAAGCACCAACACAACTGAAACCGGAAGCAATGTGGCCTGGGTCGAGCAGAACCTCTCTAAACCAGACACATCATTGGCTAACAAAACAATTAATACCTTTAGAAAGAGTTTTTAAAGCGCACGTAAGGGAAAACATGTGAATGCACGGGAGCCGCCGTAGTGTGTTCTCTATCAGTGGATTGTTTTTGCTAGTTACCTACGCTTGTTTGCAAAAGAATAGTTCATGACAGTTTTTGACCTGCTATCCCGCGAAGCATTCTGGTTTGTGACAGTCGAAAACATTCAAAATATTTCAGTCCGACACCAACGAAGCAGAGCCGAGTTTCCGCAAAACAATCCAGGGTTAATGGGTCGCACATAATCTCCATAACAAGTTAGAGTATGATCAGCGAGTGACAGGTGGATTGAAGGAAAGAGACAACAGCAACGATGCCTACCACAAGAAACATAGCGCGAACGAACGACGGCTGAAACGAAAACCATTGGAAAGACATGAAGTGTGGTGGAGAGACAAAACTCTGATCTTGGCTTATGTGGCAAATAGACACAAAGAGGATGTGATGTGTGTACAAAATAAATTCAACTCACTTTCTCATCAGAATCTCTCGTCTTGTTCACTTGGCAGTTTCTTCTCTTGTTCTTCCCTTTCTGTTTGTTGATTCCCCCACACCTTGACACACAGCAATGTTATTAAGGCTCCGATCAGGGCACCAAACACGGGACTCTGCCAAAAGTCGTCGGAGGGAAACATATTTGAAATTGTGCTGGATAATTGTCAACCTCTCAATGCTTGCACTGAGAGCGCACAACGTCCCACGAAGGTCAGCTATGACGTTCTTCTGTAGTTGTGTTCTACTTTTGTCGTGTTTGCCACGGCGCGTATCATGGGCACGTCCCACCCTGCTTCCCACATCCCGCCTTTCATTCTGACCTTCTGATTAGCTCTCGAAACCATAATTATATAACATTAGTTCAGGTCTGCACCAATACAAGCAAAAAAAATGTCGCGAGCTCGTGCTTTTCACGTGAAGAACGAAGAGCCATACCTGTTGCGATTCTCTGGTGGTACGGTGATAGTACTGCTGCTATCACATGATCTTAATGGCATCTTCAACAGCTTTACAGCGCTGCGAACGCAGACGTATTTCCGGCAGTCGCTTCTCTCCGCCGAAAAATAACGAAGTTATATCATATATTATATTATATGTTGATAAAAGAACAATATCAGGTACTGAAGCGACAACATTCTAATCGTCGATAAACTTCAGATTTCTTCATTCTTAGTAAAATGTGTACAATAAATCGATTACTGTAATATTAGTAAAATTCTCGCTTTAATGTGTATAGCACAGTTAGAGTTTCATAAATCTTATATCTGCCATGGCTATATTAATACAGTTCTGAGCAATTGGCCTTATGTTACAAGTAGACAAAAGGAGGATGTGATGTGTGTACAAAATAAATTCAACTCACTTACTCATCAGAATCTCTCGTCGTGTTCACTTGACAGTTTCTTCCCTCTATCCTCCCTTTCTGCTTGTTGATTCTCCCACACCTTTACACACAGCAATGTTATTAAGACTCCGATCAGGGCACCAAACACGGGGCTCAGCCAAAATTCGTTGGCGGGAAACATTTTTGAAAGCCTTATTCCAAATGCTTCTCTTTAGAGCGCGCGACGTTACCACAGTGTGCAGCTGTATTGTTCTGGTTTGAAGTAGGTTCTACCGTCGTATTCAGTGATAGCGCGTGATCACCTTTCCTCATTCACGGCGCCTGATTCTTCCTTGAATCTGATTGGTTCTCGAAACGATACTTGACAGACATTAATTAAGGTCTGTATCAATACACGCCAATAAAACTCGGTTGCTCGCGCCTTTCACGCGTACGGACGGCTTCAGAAAAAATCTGACGTCACTTTCCAGCCCTAATTTCCAAATGTTTGTCAACTCCAATATCGTATTCAAAGTGATCGAGCTGTTACCAGGGAAACAAAGTTGTGGCAGGTGATACGTACGCCGCGTGCACTCGTAATTCATATGTCTCGGTTTCTCCGTTCCAAAAAAAGCAGGGAGCAAAATTCAGCTTCTCCATCGTTTGTAAACTTTACAGTATTAGCCATCTGCCTTGATTATATTTAGTATTTAACAAACAGATTCCATTTTGCCGTGCGCCTGTACTCTGATAACGCACAGATGACGTCAAAACGTGGTGAGAACAAAGAAGTACGCTACGAGCCGCAGGCGAGTAGCGTGACTGATGTTCTCACCACGTTTTGACGTCCTCTGTGCGTTATCAGAGTACATACCCACGGCAAAATGGAATCTATTTGTTTTATACAATAACCAAGACATTTCAACACATTTCGTGAGCGGGCATCGCGTTGCCTGAGCTGAGTCAAAACCTTTCCAACAAACTCAGTTTTAGACTACTACACACATGCAATTGTGATCTTCTAAATTAGAGTATAATCCGAAAGAATTTCACTAACAATTTTTTCAAAACTAACCTTTATTCCAGAAGGAAATCCTGACCCCAAAATATTACAGCATGTATTGTAAGTCGTCTCACTGCGATTGTAATCGATTACTCGCCATTACCGGATTTTTATCGGCGACATATTTCGACAAATATTTGCTTCCCTTTCACGTCACAACAAAGTTCTAGCTTTCCTTTCCTGTTTGAGGTCACTCTCAGCAGTCTTTGTCCAATTTTTTATTGGGCAGTTTTCCTTTCCTGCGAAAATTTGCCTGTGTTTGTCCGCTACTCGCAAAAACAGTTTGCAAAACTTTGTTGACCAGTCGCTCTGGCTGGACTCTAGACTCTGATCACGCGCGCTGGTCACACCACTCGATGACGTCAATCGTGCGTCTATACTCTAATCACACACTCCTCTAGACCAATCAAAACGCGAGTTTTACACAGTTCATTGTATAAAATATAATAGCAAACGGTTTGCTAAACATGGTCCACAAGCTGTTGCATAAATCACGTATAAACCCATGGACGAAATCGAAGTCTGTATTTATCCGTAGCCGCGGTGGCTGAAATAGATCACTAAAGTTTTTGTTCATTTCATTTCAATCAAGATCTACCAAGTAATAAAATTGTTCATAAATGTTTCGCATTCGTTCTAACCTGAAGGCCTGAAACGCGGGTTACATGCATTCGAATGTTTTCAAATGTACAATGCAAATGAGTTGATGATTGACAGGTCAGAGTTGTTATGAAAACATGTAGCGTTTTCAGATAGCTGAGATGAAGGGGATTCCCCTAATTAAGTTTACTTGTCATTATAACTAACAGAGCTAGTATGGGTGATTCAGCCGAAGTTTTATATGGCGTATTTGTGGATCATTTAACCACATCTTAGCAATATCAGCCTTGCAACTAAAATTTGCCAAAACTTCGGTAGAGAAGGGCTTTAATGCGGATTGAGGTGGACAACGAAGATAATAATATCTTGAGGCAGAGTAATAACCAACACAAACTCAAGCACATCACTGTAACAGTGTCCATTCATAAGCGAAGCCAGATAAATTGTATGGAACGACGTTCCAGCCGCGGAAAAAGCAAGCATATTGCAGCAGCCAAGTATGTTCAGCGAAAACAGTTTAGAAAATTGTAGTTTCTTTCTTGCAATCTTGGTCAAAACTGACACCGAATAGCGGCTCGCTTTCGCTTTCGCTTTTTTTTTTTCCAGCGGTCCACTGATGTTGAACATCATTAACTACGATCTGTTTCTGTACTTTGATAAAGAGCCACTGATCGGCACTGAATTCATTGAAAGTTAAAGAAGATTTATTCAAGATTATTTCACTATCAAACCCGGACCGTTTCACTAATACCACGGTTTTCGCTTTTTAGGAAGACTAGTTATGACACCTTAATTATTCTTATTCGAACTTTTATGCCTAGCTCATGCATCTTGAAGTTTCGGCCTAACACGGCTACTAATCGGCTACTAAATCACTTTGACGGCGCTTTTGTGGGAGTGTGGCACTCTATGTTTGATATTTTATTCAGTAAGCTTAACGATAACGCATAAGCTATTATTATAAGCCTCCTTCATTCAAGTTTGACCATGGGTACATCCTAGTTATTCTGGCTGCCTTCGTGTGAATAGCAAATGAATTCTTAGGTTTTCTCTCCTGTTTGGCGCAGATAGTCTATGCCTCTTTTGAGTTTTGAGTTTGTTTCGGAGTTTTCACAAAAGAACTTCAGGTTTCTGCTCTGACATACGTATAATAGATCACGACATACAACAAGACAATTATTTCACTTCCTTTCTCATCGACTTAGAGGTGAGAAAGCAGTTAATCAATGTGACTTCTCTTGCGTTTTATTTTAATGCGGCAGTTGTGACATAACACGACATATAAATTACAATAGTCTTAACAAAATGTGTATAATGACTGATAACTGTAATATTAGTAAAATTCTGGCTCTAATATGTATTGCACAGTCAGAGTTTTATTTACTCACATCTGCCGTGGCTATATTGATACAGTTCTGAGCCATAAGTCACCACGGTTCAAAGTACAACTCTTTATCTTCTAAATAAGAAACGTTAAGGTACAAATCTCAGTTCTGGCTTCAGCCAGTAAGAAAACACTTATTATAACAGTTCACTAAATGCTGCTACACTTAATGACAATGATTCGCCACAAGCCAAACAATACGTCTTCAGAAGTAAATACACCGCCTCTTCACGCTGGAGCTGCTGCTGTCCGTTTCTTGAATCTAAAGTAGACACGGAAACACACAGATTAAAATCTGACGTAGCTAGCCGCGCATTTTTCTCTCACGACCGTGATAATATAGTATCTATGACAAAGAGAGCTTGACCTTTCCTTTTGCCAGTCGAGCAGTATTTAGTGCAGTCAACCCTCGTCTTGCGGACACCTCGCTATTACAGACATCCCGATAGTACGGACAGCAGCTAAATCCCCGGCAAAAATAAATTACAGACGTTTGACTGAAATTAATTTCCGCTATTACGGCCTTATGTTACTAGTAGATACTAACTAGTGTGGTCTTGAGGGTGTCCGCAATAAAGGAGGTTGACTGTAAACACAAGAGTAGAAGTACCACCAATACAACTGAAACCGGAAGCAATGGGGCCGGGGTCGAACATACCCTCTCTAAACCAGGCACATCATTGGCTAACAAAACAATTAATACCTCGAGAAAGAGTTTTTAAAACGCACGTGGGGAAAAAGATGTGAATGCATGGGAGCCGCCATAGTGTGTTCTCTATCAGTGGATCGTTTTTGCCAGTTACCTACGCTTGTTTGCAAAAGAATAGTTCATGACAGTTTTTAACCGGCTACCCCGCGACGTTTTGTGACACAGGACAGTCGAAAACATTCAAAATACAGTATTTTAGTCCGACACCACCGAAGCATAACCGACGGTTTTCGCAAAACAATCCAGGGTCAATGGGTCGCACATAATCTCCATAACAAGTTAGAGTATGAATTGTGAGTGACAGGGAGAATTGAAGGAAAGGGACGACAGGAACGAAAAACTTGAGGAACATAGCGGGAACGACCGACGGCTGACATGAAAACCATTGGAAAGACATGAAGTGAGGTTGAGGGACAAAACTCTGGTCTTAGCCTTATGTTACTAGTAGACACAAAGAGGATGTGACGTGTGTACAAAATAAATTCAACTCACTTTCTCATCAGAATCTCTCGTCGTGTTCACTTGGCTGTTTCTTCTCTCTTTCTTCCCTTTCTGCTCGTTGATTCTCCCACACCTTTACACACAGCAATGTTATTAAGGCTCCAATCAGAGCACTAAACACGGGGCTCTGCCAAAATTCGTCGGAGGGAAACATGTTTGAAATTCTGCTGGATAATTGTCAACTTCCCAATGCTTCCACTGAGAGCGCGCAACGTTCGGCTGTGCTTTAAGTTTGTCGTGTTTATGACTAATCCCGCCTCTCATTCTGACCGGTCTGATTGACATTAGTCCAGGTCTGCACCAATAGAAGTAAAGGAAGTGTCGAAGGATAATGCGATTAAAAAACATAGCAACGAATTGACCAATGAAATTGTAGAAAGTTGTTTATACCGCTTTCTCACTTTGATTAATTCAGATGGACGGGAACAAAATCTCGTCGACGTACGATACTCATAGAGTGAAACAATTATCTTAATGTGTTGGTGTTAATAATGCTTTAAAAATACACAGGCAAGTAAAAACTAACGGTATAATGTTCCGACGTTTCGGCGACGTCATGACGCCATGCTCTTGGAATGAATAATACAAGCGAGTTCAACTGAGTAAGATCTTAGATTTGGGGTATTATGTATGATCCAGATATCTGCGAAAGAAAAACAAGAGAGCGAACAAAGCTACAATTTAATAGGAGTTACTGTGGATTTCACACGCTTCACTGCATCAATATCGTGACATGGGCTGTTGATCAGGAACGGTACGGGGAATCCCCTTACATCACCGAAACTGAACACCATAAATTTTTGACGGTATATATTGTTTGATCCAGTAGACAGCCAACTTATTTGCATCTCAAAACGCTCGGCTCGCCGTCCGAAGAAGATACAAATTCGTTTACGAATTAGAATATTTTTTCTACCTACTGAGAGTATTTTTATCCAGCGTATTATTGCTACTTCAGTTTTAATTAGTCTGGTCAGGAGCCCATGATTTATCGGCTCCTGGTTTGGTTGTTCGGGGAACGCCTTAAAACCTCCCTTTGGGAGCGAATAACCTTTTACTTAGTCTCATTCTTTTAGACAAATCGTCGATATTTTGTGTTAATAAATATTCGTGTTAAACGATATAACCCTTATATTGTTTGGAAAAGACAATTTGATCATTTTTAAATTTCGAGATGAGAGTGTATTCTGCTTGTATTTCAGGGTAGTATACCGTACGTAGGTTTTTCACGAGACCTCGGACAGACGCGTATAAACAGATCGGATCGAAGGGAACCAGAAAAAAATTTTGAATCCGTTTCCTAGTTCCTGCAAAGTTTAAAGTTTGTATCGACGATTAGAGCGTTTTCGAGTCTGTACCTGATATTGTCCTTTTATCAACATACAATATATGATATAACGTCGTTATTTTTCGGCGGAGAGAAGCGACTGCCGGAAATACGTCTGCGTTCGCAGGCTATAAAGCTGATGAAGATGCAGGCGTATTAAGATTATGCTATAGCAACAGTATTATCACCACCAGAGAATCGCAACAGACAAGGTTCTTCGGTTTTAAACTTGCTCTCAGTTACATGCTCTAATTTCAAAACTAATAACCGGCGTTTATATGCCAACCGATATATTTGGCATTTAAAATCTATGACCCGCAGGTTGGCCTTATTTTATTTGCATGGCCATATTTACGTGGTATAAGAATAGGAGGTTTGCGGTTCGCATCGTTTTTGTAATCAATATTTGGCTCTTTAGAATGGATGTCTTTATATCCGTCGCCAGTATCGCTGCGATCGTCCGAATCACACGAATTTGAAGAAGGCTGGGCGATAGAGCTTAATCGATGTTGTCGTCGGCACTATGTACCGGGATGCTGATGCCGTGAAGCCACTGAATTTTTTATTAAACTATCGTCAAGAGAAGATTTTTCGTCTTCTTTGTCTGTAGGATTCTGGGCTTTCCAGTTTGCTGCAAATCTTTCAGCGTAGGATTGCATTGCTACCGGCATTTTGTTGTTTATAATATACACGGACAAGTAACCTCAGTTTAGCTTGCGATACAGCTGCCCCGTTTCGGACTTTATTATGCCACCTTAGATCAAGTGAAAGTGCTGTGTAGTCGTTTGTGATTTCTTTTCTTCTTGCTGCCTCTACGTCTTTCGTGGCCTCAGGTTGTGTTTTTTTTTTCAGTTGATTTCACAAAAAACTATTAATTATTTTAAGCCTCCTTCAGTCAAGTTTGACCGCTGGCTGTCTGCTCTGCAGGAGCATGAGCAGCGTTGTTTGTGGCTTGATAGACCAATGCGTGAAATGACAGATGGAATACTTAGATCTTCTCTCCTGTTAGGCGAAGCCGGAAGTCTATGCCTCGTTTAAGTTTTGAGAAGGTTATGGATTTCTCACAAAAGAACTTCAGATTTCTACTTTGACGTAAGCATAATCGAACACAAATATATTAAGATTCGTTATTTCACTCTATCAGCATCGTCGACGAGCTTTTGTTCCCGTCCATCTGAATTAATCGAAGTAACAAAGTGGTATAAACAACTTTCTACAATTTCATTGGTCAATTCGTTGCTCATGACAACACTTCTTTTGCTTCTATTGGTGCAGACCTGGACTAATGTCAATCATAAAGTCAGAATGATTGGCGGGTTGGGGAAATTGAAAGGGCCTGTACGCGCCGTATAAACACGACAAAAGTAAAGCACTCATCAAAATACAGCAGAACGTCAGCTGCCCATCGTCGGACGTTGCTTGCCCTCAGTACACGATTTGGGAAGTTGAGAATTATCCAGCACAATTTCAAAATGTTTCCCTCCGACGACTTTTGGCAGAGCCCAGTGTTTGGTGCCCTGATCGGAGCCTTAATAACATTGCTGTGTGTGAAGGTGTGGGGGAATCAACGAGCAGAAAGGGGAGAAAGAGCGAAGAAACTACCAAGTGAACACGACGAGAGATTCTGATGAGAAAGTGAGTTGAATTTGTTTTGTGCACACATCACATTCTCTTTGTGTTTGCTTCTAGTGGTAGGCATCGTTCCTGTCGTCCCTTTCCCTCAATCCTCCTGTCACTCGCTGATCATACTCTTGTTGTGAGGCTGATTGCGGAGCGAGCGACCTCTTGACCCTGGATTGTTTTGCAGAAACTCGGCAGTTATGCTTCGGTGGTGTTGAACTGAAATATTTTGAATGTTTTCGACTGTCATGTATCACAAAACTTCGCGGGGTGGCAGGGCAAAAACTGTCATGAACTATTCTTTTGCAAACAAGCGTAGGTAACTGGCAAAAACGATCCACTGATAGAGTACACACTGCGGCGGTTCCCATGCATTCACATTTTTCCCCACGTGCGCTTTCACAACTCTTTCTCGGCAATGGTCTTTTGTTTTGTTCGCCAATTAATGATATGATGTGCCTGGTTTAGAGAGGTTATGCTCGACCCCGGCCCTATTGCTTTCAGTTTCAGTTGTGTTGGTGCATGCACTGTTGTGTTTACAATCAACTCCCTTTATTGCAGACTAGCCTGTGAACAGTCTTCCAAGTGGGGTATAGGGCGAAAAGCCCTATACCCCACTTGGAAGCCTGTTCACAGGCTAATTGTGGACACCCTCGGGACCGCCAGTTATTGTCCTTAAGAGCGCGTGCACACAAAAATCGAACATTGTGCGGCAAACTTTCAAATTTTGAAAATAGCTAAAAGTTTGGCTATTAGTAGTTGAAATTGAGTTATTCATTGCTATGTGGTTCATTTGTGAAATAACTTTTTGATTCGGCAGAAAATGACGAAGATTAATTTCATAGCCAGACACGAGAAAATTCGGGTTGAAAAATCAGTCATTTTGAAGCAGCCCACTTGCCCTATTGATAAACCTAGAAGACATCTTTTTGCTATCAGCTTGTTCTACAACCTTTTAAGGTTTTATCTTTCAATTCCCATCAAGATCGATCGAGCTTGTAACACTGAGACCGACCAGAAAAAAAGGGACCCGTAACTCTATAGAAATCGCTTGCTAAATTGAAAACATAATTTATCCCACTACCTTTATCACAAATCAAATGAAACTGTACGAGTGAGATAAGGAGGAAATGGGCTTTCAATTAAAATAAAAATTTTTCTGGGGAAACTTAATTGTGCTCTGTGGAAGAGCGCTCAAAATCTGACAAAATCGAGATTGCGTGACGCACCGTGACAGATATTCCAAACGTATTTCGGGAACCATTCAGACCGTTAATTCAGACCTAATCGGATGGAAATACATTAATGGCCTTGTTACAAGTTGCTGAATTCTATTATTCATCATTTTGTTGGATAAATAAAATGTTTAACGGCATATTTGTTTCATTCAAGTTTTCCCTCGCTCCCTCGCCAATTTTCACATAGCCAGTAGTGCACATATTTGTCTCTTTACTTGGATGATTACGAGTTTCTTTATGAGTTAAAAAAAAAAAACGAATGCCGATGATCACAAATTATAGAAAACTGACAAAACAGAGACTTCAAAATTTAAATTCTCTAGTTTTTGTTTAAAATTAGCCTCGGAAATAATTATTTTGCTGACTCTTGAAATTAACTATTTGAGCGTGTTGCTATACTGATAGCCATTATAAACGAGTTCCACGCAAAAGTTATGGAATTTTTCCCAACGAACTTCCTTACTCAGAGTGATGCGCTTTGTAAAGCTAGCTAGTTTTCTTGTATTGTGCAGCACCAACCGATAGCAGCATTCACATCCGATAATATATGACTCCTACAACATTTGTGAGCTAGTCATTAACTCCAAGCTTAGCTTACTTTCAGTGTTAATGTTACGGAACATCTGTGAAGCCTTCGGACTTGACACATCAGAAGTTAAAGTCAAACGGAAAAAGCCATTCGTGGACATGATTTCAAACCTGGTGCAGGACTGCAGTTGTCAAGCCAGCAAGTGCTCGTAATGAAAACAGTACATGTTGTTAATCTTTAGGGCAGGAAAACACAAGCTGTTTTATTTAATTATTCATTTATTTATTTATTTATTTATTTATCTATTTATTTATTTATTTATTTATTTATTTATGTATTTATTTATTTATTTATTCACCACCACATACATTCATAGAAAGTTACATTGAATAATAGACTAGGATCTTACATAAATTTTGTTGTAACTGTGAAGGTTCATTTAGCAGTAATTTTTTATTGTATATATGCCATTTAGATGTATGACTCCCTGACGCGGAAAGAACCTGAAGGCCGGAGTTTTATGAAAAACCGTGTTCTAGAAGAATATTCGTCCTTCGAGTACCCGCCTCCTTCCAGGAATCGCTCCCCTTTGACAAAAATATTTGAAATAACCGCCTCTCTCGAATAATCGCTTTCACCCCACCCCTCTCGGCATCTCCTTTTTTTTATCCAGCAAAACTGATCAGTGACGATTCAATTTCTGACGCCAAGGATATTGACATTGAAAATTAATCAAGGAACCAAATTTAACACTTTAAAAGCCTATTTTCAGTTTATTGATGCGATTATTTCCTGATCGATTTAATAATAAAACAAAATATGTAAGGCACAAATTCTAGAGAGCAACATTTGAAATAATCGTCTCCCTCGAATAATCGCCTTCGCTCGAATAATTGCCCTCTTTTGGTGTGGAAAAAATCGCCCCGGATTTGTTCGAGGAAATACGTCATTTATACCCAAGTAGCTGAAATTTTGTTGCCAATCAAAACTGTCACAAGTAGGCAATAATAGCATTTATTGTCATGATCAGATCTCATGCCGAATGAAACGAGTGAGTTACTAGTTCTCACAACCGAATAGAATAAAGACAAATTATCTCACACGCAACAAACAAATAGGTAAACTTCGAAATGAATCTACAGTTAAAGCATGGAGGGGTCTGAGACAAGAACACCTCCCGATGTCTCGCGATTTCATAAATTTTCTTTTTTCTTGGGAGTTATGAATTTGTTCACCCAAAGTACGGACAAAGTTTCATATAATGAGGGAAAACCATTACATTCTCAAAAGAGAATGCTGTTGTTTTATGAACAGCATTAATATCGAGTTCGGGCTTTAATATCCGTAAAACACAATTGTAACCTCTGTCACGATCTGTCACGCAATCTCTTATTTGCTCAGTTGTATTTCAGTGGTTTTTAGCGCTCTGTTATAGACAACGATTTAATTTCCCCAGAACAAACGTTACATTAATTAAGAGCCCATTTCTTCCTAACTTTACCGTTGAAATTTCATCCCATTCGTGATAAAGGTAGCGTGGTAAATAATCTTTTAAATTGAGCTCGTCATTTCCATAGAGTAACGGTTGGATTTCGTTTAGGTCCCTCTCGATGTCATGGTTTTTTCAAACTTCATAGAAATAATAAAATCAAATCGGGAAGAGATGTAAAATAAGCTGATAATAAGTATATGTCTTCTTGCTCTACAGTTAAGGCGAGCGGCTTGCTTAGAAACCGTTAATTTTCAAGTCGAAATTTCTCGTGACTAGCACCGAAATTTATTAAAGTCATTTTCTACCACAAAAAAAAGTTTTTTGACAAATTAATTACATTGTGATAAATAACTCAGTGTGGACTACTGATAGCCAAAGTTTGAGCGATTTTGAGATTTTACACTTTTGCCGCTATTTTCCGATTTTGTTTGATTCTTTTGGGCATTCGCTCTTAATAGCGAGAGTCCGTAACAGAGGAAATTAATTTCAGTCAAACGTCTGTAATTTATTTTTACCGAGGATATAGCTGCTGTCCGTATTATCGGGGTGTATTTTAGCGAGGTGTCGGCGAGACGAGAGTTTGACTGTACTAAACATGCTAACTACTGCTCGATTGGCAAAGCTCTCTTTGTCATGGATAAGTATCTAGACATTCAGTGGCGTCGTGACTGAGAAAGAATGCGCGGTCAGCTACGCCAGATTTTAATCTGTGTGTTTCCGTGTCTACTTTAGATTCAAGAGAAAGACGAAGAAGATGTGGTGTATTTACTTCTGAGGACGTCTTTTTTGGCTTGTGTCGAATCATTGCCATTGAAGCATGGCAGCATTTAGTGGACTGTTATCATAAGTGTTTTTTTACCGGCTGAAGCCAGAACTGAAAGGCTGAAGCGACGCTAGATTTGTAGGTTAGCGTTTCTTAGTTAGAAGATAAAGAGTTGTCAGTGCTGGTGACTTATGGCTCAGAACTGTATCAATATAGCCACGGCAGATGTGAGTTTTATAAAACTCTGACTGTGCAATACACATTAAAGCACGAATTGTATTAAAATAAAAGGCAAGAGAAGACACATTGGTTATTTAATAAGTTGCTTTCTCAGCTTCAAGCGATGAGAAAGAAAGTGAAATAATCATCTTAACATATTCCTGTTTAGAGAGAGAATCTCGACAGCCGGAAATACGTCTGCGTTCGCAGGTTAATTGCTGTTCTGTTATGCTTATGTCTAAAGTTCTTTTGTGAGAAATCAATAACCTTCTCAAAACTCAAAAGAGGCATAGACTACCTACAACTAACAGGAGAGAAGACCTAAGAATTCCATCTGTCATTCACGCATTGGTCTATCAAGCCACAAACAACGCTGCTCCTGCAGAGAAGGCAGCCAGAATAACTAGCCTGCACCCATGGTCAAACTTGACTGGAGGAGGCTTATAATAATAGCTTATGCGTTATCGTGAAGCTAACTGAATAAATCTCAAACATAGAGTGCTGTAGATAAAATCCACCATACCAAATACACCCCAACAAAAGCGCCGTCAAAGTGATTTAGTAGTCATTAGTAGCCGTGTTAGGCCGAAACTTCAAGATACGCTAGACAAAAAAAGGTCGAATACGAATAGTTTCGACCTTTTTTGACATCTTAAAGATGTCAAAGATGTCATAAGTAGTCTTCCTAAAACAGCGAAAACCGTGGGAGTCTTGAGCAAAAGTGCTTGAAACAGAAGAACCTTTTTCAGTTTTTTTTCGCGCAAGCAGTAAGCATACAAATCCTTCTAACGTTTGGAACTGATACAAAATTAAAAGGATTTGTGTTCAGTTTTGGTGATGTAAGGGGATTCCCCCGATCAAAGACTCCATGTCACGATATTGATGCAGGGTTAAATCTACAATAACTCCTATTGTAGCTTTGTTCGCTTTCTTGTTTTCTTCCGCAGATATCTGGATCATACATAGCTTGGCCTGGTGATAAAGCAGCCAAGAACGGCTGTCATACAGCCGAGGCAGCGCAGTATATCCACAGAAGCCACGTGACATCAAATCGGTGATTGTTGATCGATGCGACTTCAGACTGACAGCATACCAAGAGAAAAAAAGGCCATAAAACAGTTCGCTAGAACAACCTACGTAAACAGGAATACAGGCTGAAATATGCTAAGCTGGGATAGGTGTATTGAATGGAATCGTCAAACGCAGACATCACAACTGAAAATGTCTTTAAACCTTAAATGGAAATAGAACTTCGCTTTCAACCACTGAACGAAAGGCACATTAGTCACTGTGATGTTCTAACTCTATAAACGGTGAGCGATCGCTTTACAACTGCTGTTTCCTCACCTGGAAACAGGCTGAACTGACTCAGTTACCAAGTCTAGCGAGAGAGTCAGTTCGTTGAGAAACAGTTGGAGCTGAGTCGAGACGGCAGCGAGGAAGTCGGGGTATTGAATTCATGAAATCGGTACAACTTCTAAACTCAAGTTCAGCCCGGTTCCCTCTTGTGGCTCTGTATTAGTAAACACGATATTAGACCAAACTCTCGCGTCAGTGCGAGTTCACCGCTCCGGTTGCTTTACCAGAGTAAGTTTTCTTTACTGAATGTGAAAACTCATACCAGTGTTGTGAAAACGCGGTGCGCCTGTTCGTTTCATTTTCCTTCTAGTTTAAAATATTTCTTTCCAGAATAAAACTCTCACTGCCATTGATTAACACGGCTGATGTAAACGCGATATTTTTAATAACTCTCTTATCTTGTATTATACTTGATGAAACGTTCCACTATAGTTAATTGAAGGCAATGGTTATGAAACCTGACAAACTTCTTTGTTATATGTTTTTGTTTGCCTTTTTGGCCTTGACCCTGCACAAACAACAATAGAATTTGGAATGTGTTGGAGTAACTGACCAATCGCAATGTTTTTGATAAGATATTCAACTGTGGTGGAACGTTAAAACAAAGGATTGTGCACGGTCGCGGCCCTTTTAACATAAACTGCAGCACCATTGTTTTCATGGAAAGGTTTCATAACCAGTCCCTCAATTAACTATGGTTCCACCTATATGATCTCAACATATGCTTAGACTTATTACAATGGCCACACGTTTACACACATATATTTTATAATCCTAGAAGCTTACACAGTCCTTAGCTCAATATTTACATTCAGTATACTTATATAAAGATATAAAGGGTATAGTAATTCGCCTGTGATACAGAACATAAAAAAAACTTCGCTATCAGTTCAATACTGAGAATAATTATTGATCACAGTAAAAGTCTATTCAATTTAATAATACATTATTTGCTGTGGATTTGTACCGGTCTAATTGCGTATATTAGCTCATATTTACACGACTGTTAAAGCACTGAGCTATTTGAATATTTGTGACATGACATTAAATAACATTGTCCTCAGAAAATTATCAACAAATAGTTATCACTTTAGTCAAAGCAGTGTTTTTTTTTTTCTCACACAGTCTACAATCTATTATTTCCAGCGGCTTTGTATAATTATATAGCTACAGCTAGGCCTTAGTTTTTGAACAGTGTTGGAGTAAGGCGGTCAAAGCAGTTGTGATAGATATAATAAGGTTTTTGTCAATTTTACATGGTTTGAGGTCGTTATCATCTGAAGACATATATAAAGCCTACAAAACTACTGATAACACTGTACACAATGTTTCAATCCAGCGAACACAGGGCCCTGCAAACCAAACCAACCGATAAAAATAAAGATATAAACATTCTCAGCTGCGTAACAAACTGCCGTACGTTCTTGCTTGAGCTGCGCATTTCTTGCATCTGAAACCAACAGAACAAGACTTGGTTTATCTTTCTCCTGCCTTAGGGATAATGCGACTTACGAGTTCACAGCGCTTGTATGTAGTACGATGTCGTAGTACGCGCGGAATTCCTTACGTGACCAACCGTGACAAGGTGATCCAAAACTTAAAGCTTTGTACATTTTGTTTGTGATGGGAAGAAGTTTAGAGTACTGGGCACTGAAATGAAATGAACTCCACGAGACTACAAGCGAGCGAGCCACGAGGGCGCGTCTCCTCGCGGGAGGCAGTCGTCGCGCGCGCTGCGTGGTTCACTCGCTTTACTATATCTATTAACTATTAGCCAGTAGTGACCAACATCTAATTCCTCCTTACAATGTCGCTACTTCATTAAAAATTTAAGTCAGGACAAGAAAAGAAATGATCACGAAAGATGAAATGCCTTGATTTTTAGACAAAATCTCCCAATGTAGTAACATAAGAAATATATGGAGGATAGTGAGAAGAATATTCATTTTGATATTGGGGTTGAAAGGGATAAGAACAATAAGGAACTGCTCGTTGTCTAGAACGCTACGAGAGCGGTTTTTATGCACGGTCGTAGTGAGAATACTACCACACAAGAATATAAAAAGTTGAATAAGACACGCACTCAAGCATGCAACAGCCACGAGTCGTGCTACATATTACAGTCATGTTGATGTTGCAAGAAAAGCAAAAAGGCTCAATAACTAATTTCCTCAATACAATAAAAACCAACTCACTTGCTTATGCAGACCTTTCATCGTTTTCTTGAGGCTCCTTCCAAGATTCTCGTTTACTGTTTTCTTCAGGCTCCTTTCGTAAATTTTGCTCATCGTTTTCTTGAGGCTCGTTCGAACATGCGGGAAAGGAACGTACAAAACGCGCACTGATCCGTCCCCTCAAATCAGCTTGTAATTGATTACTCCAAATCTTAAAGGCCAGTAATTTTAGCATCCAACCGATAATACAAAAAACTACAATCAAAAATAAGACTGCAGAAAAGCACGTCTCCATTTCTTTAGCAAACGTAGTCGGTTATCCAGTATACAGGTCCTATGCGATTTTCGCGTATGATATTTTTGGGTATTCTTTTCAGTTTTCAGCGTTTCAGTTTAATTATCATACGTCAGGGGTTCCTGCATACGAACTTGTAATTGGCTCAAAGCTTAGCTATTGTAGCATACGACGCTGTGATTGGCTCAAAGCTAGTTTTGTCGGTTAAGAGAAAGGAAGTATTTGATAAGCATGTTTGAGCCAATCACAAGTGTCGTATGCAGGAAATGTCTTACTTGCGTTGTTTTAGTCACAGGTTTGTTATTTAAAAAAGAAAGAATTGATCACGATACTTTTTACAGTTAATTCATGTCTTTTGTGCTGTATCATACATACTATACATGTACCGTTCATCGAACTGTAGTTAGCATCCAACATTTGGCTAGAACAGGTTTCTATCGTTTTATTGGCTAGTTTTGCCGGTTAGAAAAAGGAAGAATTTTAGACGATTTTGTTAAAGAACATGTAATTGTATTGTATTTACAAATGTTCAACACACAAAATTATATTCTTTTCAAAATCTCGGCCTCGGGTTTATTCTAAAAATATATTTAAAATTTCGCTAATTTCAGCCTCAAT
>NW_028145767.1:655000-693055 GCF_977016875.1 Pavona decussata | reverse complement strand
CCCTAGACCTTATTTTGGCAGACCCCTTTCGGCTAGCGCTCACATCTGACTCTCTAACATTGAGTTGCATCTACATATAACATGAACAGCTGTCTTCCAAGTGGTACGTCTTGAGGTACATGCTAAAACTCACAAAATGAATAGAGAAATACCTCGTTGTTTATTTCAACAAAATGATCAGGCAATGATCAAAAGTATGAAAAGCTAGAGGGAAAAACGCACTTGTGATTAGTTCACGGTCAAGCGCATGCGCGAGCAGACCGGCTCAAAAATAAATTGTACGGGTCGACACTAAATTCGATGCGACCTTGTGGTGGAACAATCTGTTGAAATCGCGTCCGAATTTGGATCATCCACTTTTCGTTCTTCACTTTTTATAATCTTTGTTTCCTGTTGTAAATATAAGTTCGATTTTTGTAAGGTTAAAAGTGTTTTAGCATCCGAAAACGACATTTTTGTTGATAGCGCGGCCGACCGGCGACGGGACGTTCTGTGGACTCTCTGGAAGCACAGAAGTTAAGCGGACAGAGTGGAGTGGATGTAGAAATCCTGTGCAGTTAACAAGATACGTCCACCAAACGTGGAAAATTGGTAAAGGGATAAGTCTGTTTAAAATAGACAACGATTTCGCGGCACATCTGCTTTCGCTGGAAATGGCAAAGGTCACCAACTGGCTTTGGATGAACTCGCGAGGATTTTCTTGATTTCAATCGTACTGTTTGTTCATATGGAATTCAACTGTCAAAAACGGAGAATTCGACGGACAAACAGCATCAAACATCAGTGTTTTACTTTGGATGGAAAAAATTGAGCAACAGTGAGACGCGAAGCGAATAAATATGAGATCAAATGTGCGAGTTAGTTGTAGTCTATTAGCGGGCTCGAATAGCGGGCAGTAGAAAAAAATCCAAAAGATTTGCGGCAAACTACAAAATCTATTGTAAGGTATTCAGTTATCTATACAATTATGGTCATTGCGAGTGGCAAACGCAGTTTTGATTTGCCACTATGGCAGAGTTTTCTCAAATGCATTCCAGCATCTCTGAAGGACGCTCAGCGTTGTTACTAAACAGTCGCATCGCTTCTTGAAGCTTGCGGATTTCTCGTTTTTCGCCTTCTCGCTGGTCTAATAAAATCAGGTTATCGAGTGTACACACTATATAGTAAGTTTATCACTGAATGCTGATGAAATACTGAATTTAGGGAGCTTCTCGGCTTTTCGAACCGTGCGTAATAAAAAAAGGTCGATGCCGCGAGATATCGACATTGTACTAAAATAAAACCGTATACGTTTGCATAAGTTCTTGCATTTCTTGAATGTCCAAGCGGCGCTGCAAAAATCCCCATGTGTTTTACATGGACAGCCTTTTTTTTTCTTTCTGAAACGTGACCAAAACACTGGCCGGTCATGTCAGTTTTATTTTTATGCCAGCAAGTTATACTGAGACTTGCCCGCCGCCAAAAACAATTGGCTTGACAGCGCTTACGTTATCGCTCGCACATGCGCCGAACCGTGAAACTCTCCCTTTAACGACAAGAGAATCTTTTCATTATTTTAATTTTGTTTTATAAAAGAGAAACGCTCAATGTATGATTGTGATTGTTCATTCTACCCAAGGCTTGGCATCCGTACAGATCGACGTTGTAGTTCAGTTTTTCATCTCAGTTAACCCTTTAACCTCTAATATCAAAGAACAAATTCTCCCATCTTGTCCCGTTACTTTTCTTATAAAAGTACTGTGGAGAAGTTATTAAAATACAGTCGAACCTGTATTAAGCGGTCACCCTCGGGGAATGGCTAAGTGACCGCTTACATACATACATACATACATACATACATACATACATACATACATACATACATACATACATACATACATACATACATACATACATACATACATACATACATACATACATACATACATACATACATACATAAACTTTATTTAGACACGGTAAAAACATCAGTTACATGCACGACAAAAATTAAAACTGATTTACATGTTTGCCGTGTGGGAGTACGAGGAGGACTACTGGCGATCTATCTCATTTCTAAAATTAGCAAAAGATCTAATGGCTCTGACGTTAGATGGAAGGCTGTTCCACAAATGTGCTCCACTGTAGCAGAAACTACGTTTCAAAAAATCGGTACGAGGCTTAGGCAGAGCCAATTTGCTGTCACTATTTCTAAGTCCATAGTCCGTGCTGAAGGGCTTAAGGTACTCCGAAGACTGATCATTTAAAGTTTTAAACATGATTTTCAATTTTTGCTTCTTCATTCTGGTACAGAGATTATCCCCGGTCCCAGCTTACCGCGTAGGGCGGTGGCGCTAGAATAGTAATCTGACTTTGTTATGACCCGAATGGCGCGAGTTTGTAGTTTTTGTAATTTGTCAGCTAATTCGTTGCTGAGACCGTCCCACACAGGACAGCAATAATCAAAATATGGTTCAATAAGGGCTCTATGTAGTAATATTGCTGTATCGTCGCAAATGAACGGCCTCAGTTTTTTAAGTGCACCTATGCCAGAGGAGATAATCTTGGCAGTCTTATTAACATGTTTGGACCACGAAAGATTTTGATCGATGTAAAGTCCTAAGGATTTGGTGTGGGGCACTCTATCAATTTCGTGACCTTCAATTTGTACAGTAAGTGAATGGCCACTTGTAGTACTAGCCAGTCTCTGCCGTGAGCCTATTAACATTAATTCCGTTTTGGCAATATTCAGGCTGAGCTTATTTACATTGAGCCATTCATGAAGGTTAGCTAGTACTGCCTGTAGCTAATACCGCTTAATACAGGTTGACCGCTTAATACAGGACCTCTAATATAAAAGAACAAATTCTCCTATCTTGTCCCGTTACTTTTCTTATAAAAAGTACTGTGGAGATTTTACAGGGTCGTACATAGCGCGGGGGCAGAGGGGGGAAACTCAATTTGTTTCTAACATCACACTGATCACAAGAAAATCGACTAATTGACTGAAAAAATATTCCTTCAATGTGAATTCCAAATGACTATTTTGGAAAATCTTTTGAAGCGAAAGCCAGTACCAATAACCAGTTTTCTTATGAAAATAATGATTTTGTCAGTTGGGCTGCCTATGGTTTAGAATTCGGTGTGTAAATAAAGACTGACAAGCCTTCGTCACTTTCTGGCGCGTGTTTTAGCCTTTTTAAATCTAGCTTATACAAGTAGGTTTTTTTTTTTTTAAGGGATCAATTGGTTTTAAAAGCCTGCGCTGCTCGCAAGTATTTGTAGCGGGTTTGGATTTAACCATCATATGTTCATCATCCGACAGGTCATTTTCACCTAATGATTTTTCAGTTTCCTCTTTTGAATTCTCTTCGTTTTGAATATGACCTCTTATTCCGTGTGTTCAACGACGTTGTTTTTATACCACATAGGGCATTTCAGCTGGGTTTGGCTTGGCTCTTTTAAGTGCTTGATAGTTTTAACTGCCTTTCTTGTTGAGATTTGGGTAATGTTAGGACAGGAATTAATCATTGCTTGTATCGTGCAATGAGCTTCATTCTGTAATTGCGGCAATGCCGGGCCCGGATATTAGTGTTTGTCACAAGAAGTTGTGTTTCTTGGCACGGCTATTTGGTTTAATTTTTAGTTCTCTAGTAATCGTTGTAGCGTGTTATAGAGCTATGCAACGTGTCACAGTAATACTGAAAAGGCTTGAATTGTATTTAAATAACGAGTGTGTTTTTGCAAATGCTTCGCTCCACTGATATAGTGCGTTTGAATTGTGGAGGCTCAGTCAGTTTTCTCCCTTTGTTTGCAGCAGTGCATAGACTGTGTTTTAAAATGAGAGACAATATTTGCTTCAAGCTAAACAAGATGTTAACTCCATAAAAAGACCGTAAACGTCTTAGAGGCAACTTTTTGTGTATTAAGCGGTCACCCTCGGCCGGGGAATGGCTAAGTGACCGCTTAATACAGGTTGTACAAAATACAGGTCAGAACACGGTGAAAATGTCATTTTACATTACGTAGTAAACAGCTTATGCATAAAAGCTAACGTAGCTGCTACTAAAAATAGTTCGCGGGAAAAAATACAGGGAAATGTATGGAAAGTTCAAAACACGACTGGACGCTTTCCGTCACTGTTGCATCCCTCCAATTTTTTTCTTAAAATCCTTTTTCTAGTGCCAAAAGTTTCCAATTCATGAATTTTTCAGAAGCGATGTTTTATTTGACATCGGATTTCCATACAAACACTGTTATTTCAAACCTGTTATTTTTCAGAAGCGATGTTTTATGAAAATTATTTGACATCGGATTTCCATACAAACACTGTTATTTCAAACCTGTTATTTTTCAGAAGCGATGTTTTATGAAAATTATTTGACATCGGTTTTCCATACAAACACTGTTATTTCAAACCTGTTATTTTTCAGAAGCGATGTTTTATGAAAATTATTTGACATCGGATTTCCATACAAACACTGTTATTTCAAACCTGTTATTTTTCAGAAGCGATGTTTTATGAAAATTATTTGACATCGGATTTCCATACGAACACTGTTATTTCAAACCTGTTATTTTTCGGAAGCGATGTTTTATGAAAATTATTTGACATCGGATTTCCATACAAACACTGTTATTTCAAGCCTGTTTGCCTACCCGTCAAAATGGCGTCGAAAACCGTGATAAGGCCTATTCCAGAAAGTAACTAAAGGTGGATTTCCACTGTCGCGTAAATTTTACGTGCGTACAGACGTGCATTGAGCTGGCTTTACGTACGTAAATAAAATAAGAAGCGATGTATCAGTCGCGTGCGTAAACGTAAAAAGTTGAATGCTGTTCAACTTTTTACATTTACGCACGCCGCTCATACATCGCGTCTTATTTTATTTACGTACGTAAAGCCAGCTCAATTCACGTCTGTACGCAGGTAAAATTTACGCGACAGTGGAACTCCACCTTAAGGCATTCGCAGAAAGTCTGATTGTGTTGATTAGCTAGGTAAACTTACGGTATTTAACTGAAAGCAAGTTTTCTCACAAAGAAGTGCGACAACATAAGTTAAGCCGGCGATGGTTCTTGAAACGAACAACTTCACAGCTAGAATAATCAATGACATCGCTAATTCGAAAATATTTCGTTCTCGATCTAAAGCAAACACGACAGTGAAATTAAAAGAAACAACATAAAATAAAACATGATTGTTCAAGACTTACTGAGACCTTTAAGTTGTTTTCCTGTCAGGTCCATTCGCTCCCCAGCAAAGTCACAACTGATACCGTTCTGTCGATCGCCTGAATCGCTGATCCACTGACCGCGCGCTTATTTCTCTTCCCAAAGAAGGCCTGAAAGTCAATATAATCATCCTGTTAATGTGATCATCATGTTACATGTTGTCGCCGAAACGTCATGTTTTAATCTTGCTACTTTTTATTCTGAAATAATACAACAGTCCTGACAAAAGAAACCTCTGACACCGCAGGTCTCTTATGCCAGCGGAGATGGTCTTGTGCTCAGTCCGACAAAGAGGGAGAGGAAAGCCGGCCCCTAGACCTTATTTTGGCAGACCCCTTTCGGCTAGCGCTCACATCTGACTCTCTAACATTGAGTTGCATCTACATATAACATGAACAGCTGTCTTCCAAGTGGTACGTCTTGAGGTACATGCTAAAACTCACAAAATGAATAGAGAAATACCTCGTTGTTTATTTCAACAAAATGATCAGGCAATGATCAAAAGTATGAAAAGCTAGAGGGAAAAACGCACTTGTGATTAGTTCACGGTCAAGCGCATGCGCGAGCAGACCGGCTCAAAAATAAATTGTACGGGTCGACACTAAATTCGATGCGACCTTGTGGTGGAACAATCTGTTGAAATCGCGTCCGAATTTGGATCATCCACTTTTCGTTCTTCACTTTTTATAATCTTTGTTTCCTGTTGTAAATATAAGTTCGATTTTTGTAAGGTTAAAAGTGTTTTAGCATCCGAAAACGACATTTTTGTTGATAGCGCGGCCGACCGGCGACGGGACGTTCTGTGGACTCTCTGGAAGCACAGAAGTTAAGCGGACAGAGTGGAGTGGATGTAGAAATCCTGTGCAGTTAACAAGATACGTCCACCAAACGTGGAAAATTGGTAAAGGGATAAGTCTGTTTAAAATAGACAACGATTTCGCGGCACATCTGCTTTCGCTGGAAATGGCAAAGGTCACCAACTGGCTTTGGATGAACTCGCGAGGATTTTCTTGATTTCAATCGTACTGTTTGTTCATATGGAATTCAACTGTCAAAAACGGAGAATTCGACGGACAAACAGCATCAAACATCAGTGTTTTACTTTGGATGGAAAAAATTGAGCAACAGTGAGACGCGAAGCGAATAAATATGAGATCAAATGTGCGAGTTAGTTGTAGTCTATTAGCGGGCTCGAATAGCGGGCAGTAGAAAAAAATCCAAAAGATTTGCGGCAAACTACAAAATCTATTGTAAGGTATTCAGTTATCTATACAATTATGGTCATTGCGAGTGGCAAACGCAGTTTTGATTTGCCACTATGGCAGAGTTTTCTCAAATGCATTCCAGCATCTCTGAAGGACGCTCAGCGTTGTTACTAAACAGTCGCATCGCTTCTTGAAGCTTGCGGATTTCTCGTTTTTCGCCTTCTCGCTGGTCTAATAAAATCAGGTTATCGAGTGTACACACTATATAGTAAGTTTATCACTGAATGCTGATGAAATACTGAATTTAGGGAGCTTCTCGGCTTTTCGAACCGTGCGTAATAAAAAAAGGTCGATGCCGCGAGATATCGACATTGTACTAAAATAAAACCGTATACGTTTGCATAAGTTCTTGCATTTCTTGAATGTCCAAGCGGCGCTGCAAAAATCCCCATGTGTTTTACATGGACAGCCTTTTTTTTTCTTTCTGAAACGTGACCAAAACACTGGCCGGTCATGTCAGTTTTATTTTTATGCCAGCAAGTTATACTGAGACTTGCCCGCCGCCAAAAACAATTGGCTTGACAGCGCTTACGTTATCGCTCGCACATGCGCCGAACCGTGAAACTCTCCCTTTAACGACAAGAGAATCTTTTCATTATTTTAATTTTGTTTTATAAAAGAGAAACGCTCAATGTATGATTGTGATTGTTCATTCTACCCAAGGCTTGGCATCCGTACAGATCGACGTTGTAGTTCAGTTTTTCATCTCAGTTAACCCTTTAACCTCTAATATCAAAGAACAAATTCTCCCATCTTGTCCCGTTACTTTTCTTATAAAAGTACTGTGGAGAAGTTATTAAAATACAGTCGAACCTGTATTAAGCGGTCACCCTCGGGGAATGGCTAAGTGACCGCTTACATACATACATACATACATACATACATACATACATACATACATACATACATACATACATACATACATACATACATACATACATACATACATACATACATACATACATACATACATACATACATACATACATACATAAACTTTATTTAGACACGGTAAAAACATCAGTTACATGCACGACAAAAATTAAAACTGATTTACATGTTTGCCGTGTGGGAGTACGAGGAGGACTACTGGCGATCTATCTCATTTCTAAAATTAGCAAAAGATCTAATGGCTCTGACGTTAGATGGAAGGCTGTTCCACAAATGTGCTCCACTGTAGCAGAAACTACGTTTCAAAAAATCGGTACGAGGCTTAGGCAGAGCCAATTTGCTGTCACTATTTCTAAGTCCATAGTCCGTGCTGAAGGGCTTAAGGTACTCCGAAGACTGATCATTTAAAGTTTTAAACATGATTTTCAATTTTTGCTTCTTCATTCTGGTACAGAGATTATCCCCGGTCCCAGCTTACCGCGTAGGGCGGTGGCGCTAGAATAGTAATCTGACTTTGTTATGACCCGAATGGCGCGAGTTTGTAGTTTTTGTAATTTGTCAGCTAATTCGTTGCTGAGACCGTCCCACACAGGACAGCAATAATCAAAATATGGTTCAATAAGGGCTCTATGTAGTAATATTGCTGTATCGTCGCAAATGAACGGCCTCAGTTTTTTAAGTGCACCTATGCCAGAGGAGATAATCTTGGCAGTCTTATTAACATGTTTGGACCACGAAAGATTTTGATCGATGTAAAGTCCTAAGGATTTGGTGTGGGGCACTCTATCAATTTCGTGACCTTCAATTTGTACAGTAAGTGAATGGCCACTTGTAGTACTAGCCAGTCTCTGCCGTGAGCCTATTAACATTAATTCCGTTTTGGCAATATTCAGGCTGAGCTTATTTACATTGAGCCATTCATGAAGGTTAGCTAGTACTGCCTGTAGCTAATACCGCTTAATACAGGTTGACCGCTTAATACAGGACCTCTAATATAAAAGAACAAATTCTCCTATCTTGTCCCGTTACTTTTCTTATAAAAAGTACTGTGGAGATTTTACAGGGTCGTACATAGCGCGGGGGCAGAGGGGGGAAACTCAATTTGTTTCTAACATCACACTGATCACAAGAAAATCGACTAATTGACTGAAAAAATATTCCTTCAATGTGAATTCCAAATGACTATTTTGGAAAATCTTTTGAAGCGAAAGCCAGTACCAATAACCAGTTTTCTTATGAAAATAATGATTTTGTCAGTTGGGCTGCCTATGGTTTAGAATTCGGTGTGTAAATAAAGACTGACAAGCCTTCGTCACTTTCTGGCGCGTGTTTTAGCCTTTTTAAATCTAGCTTATACAAGTAGGTTTTTTTTTTTTTAAGGGATCAATTGGTTTTAAAAGCCTGCGCTGCTCGCAAGTATTTGTAGCGGGTTTGGATTTAACCATCATATGTTCATCATCCGACAGGTCATTTTCACCTAATGATTTTTCAGTTTCCTCTTTTGAATTCTCTTCGTTTTGAATATGACCTCTTATTCCGTGTGTTCAACGACGTTGTTTTTATACCACATAGGGCATTTCAGCTGGGTTTGGCTTGGCTCTTTTAAGTGCTTGATAGTTTTAACTGCCTTTCTTGTTGAGATTTGGGTAATGTTAGGACAGGAATTAATCATTGCTTGTATCGTGCAATGAGCTTCATTCTGTAATTGCGGCAATGCCGGGCCCGGATATTAGTGTTTGTCACAAGAAGTTGTGTTTCTTGGCACGGCTATTTGGTTTAATTTTTAGTTCTCTAGTAATCGTTGTAGCGTGTTATAGAGCTATGCAACGTGTCACAGTAATACTGAAAAGGCTTGAATTGTATTTAAATAACGAGTGTGTTTTTGCAAATGCTTCGCTCCACTGATATAGTGCGTTTGAATTGTGGAGGCTCAGTCAGTTTTCTCCCTTTGTTTGCAGCAGTGCATAGACTGTGTTTTAAAATGAGAGACAATATTTGCTTCAAGCTAAACAAGATGTTAACTCCATAAAAAGACCGTAAACGTCTTAGAGGCAACTTTTTGTGTATTAAGCGGTCACCCTCGGCCGGGGAATGGCTAAGTGACCGCTTAATACAGGTTGTACAAAATACAGGTCAGAACACGGTGAAAATGTCATTTTACATTACGTAGTAAACAGCTTATGCATAAAAGCTAACGTAGCTGCTACTAAAAATAGTTCGCGGGAAAAAATACAGGGAAATGTATGGAAAGTTCAAAACACGACTGGACGCTTTCCGTCACTGTTGCATCCCTCCAATTTTTTTCTTAAAATCCTTTTTCTAGTGCCAAAAGTTTCCAATTCATGAATTTTTCAGAAGCGATGTTTTATTTGACATCGGATTTCCATACAAACACTGTTATTTCAAACCTGTTATTTTTCAGAAGCGATGTTTTATGAAAATTATTTGACATCGGATTTCCATACAAACACTGTTATTTCAAACCTGTTATTTTTCAGAAGCGATGTTTTATGAAAATTATTTGACATCGGTTTTCCATACAAACACTGTTATTTCAAACCTGTTATTTTTCAGAAGCGATGTTTTATGAAAATTATTTGACATCGGATTTCCATACAAACACTGTTATTTCAAACCTGTTATTTTTCAGAAGCGATGTTTTATGAAAATTATTTGACATCGGATTTCCATACGAACACTGTTATTTCAAACCTGTTATTTTTCGGAAGCGATGTTTTATGAAAATTATTTGACATCGGATTTCCATACAAACACTGTTATTTCAAGCCTGTTTGCCTACCCGTCAAAATGGCGTCGAAAACCGTGATAAGGCCTATTCCAGAAAGTAACTAAAGGTGGATTTCCACTGTCGCGTAAATTTTACGTGCGTACAGACGTGCATTGAGCTGGCTTTACGTACGTAAATAAAATAAGAAGCGATGTATCAGTCGCGTGCGTAAACGTAAAAAGTTGAATGCTGTTCAACTTTTTACATTTACGCACGCCGCTCATACATCGCGTCTTATTTTATTTACGTACGTAAAGCCAGCTCAATTCACGTCTGTACGCAGGTAAAATTTACGCGACAGTGGAACTCCACCTTAAGGCATTCGCAGAAAGTCTGATTGTGTTGATTAGCTAGGTAAACTTACGGTATTTAACTGAAAGCAAGTTTTCTCACAAAGAAGTGCGACAACATAAGTTAAGCCGGCGATGGTTCTTGAAACGAACAACTTCACAGCTAGAATAATCAATGACATCGCTAATTCGAAAATATTTCGTTCTCGATCTAAAGCAAACACGACAGTGAAATTAAAAGAAACAACATAAAATAAAACATGATTGTTCAAGACTTACTGAGACCTTTAAGTTGTTTTCCTGTCAGAAGAGAACTTTCATGTGGCGCCACTGTGGTTCGACGGATTCGCTCCCCAGCAAAGTCACAGCCGATCAATCGCTGATCCACTGACCGCGCTCTTATTTCTCATCGCAAAGAAGAAGAACCCTACGTCTTTTCGCTAGCTGTCTTTCAATTCCTTTCTTCCATGATGTGCTCTTTGTTTCGGCCTGATCTTAAAAACTATATAGTGATATCGCATTGCATTATGGGATAGCTTTGACAATTTTGCGTGGGGAACGCCATACTTCCAATTCATTCAAAAATATTACAAGTCTAAAATCACCTCTTCAATTGCAGACTTCGACCACCGCACGCTTTGGCAAATGAGCCACAAATCACGTTGCTACCATTTTGAGATTGATACCGTTCGCTTTTAGAGAAGAGGTAATAATAGACTTCCGTCTGGCTCGGCTTGCCTCCGACTGTAAACTGTCACCTCGAGCGCTGAAAAAAGCACTATTTATCAGTCGAAAAGCAAAACATGCCTCGCTTCTTTGAGGGATGTTAGTGATTTGCAGATTTCCAGGCTTAATGATGCCCTTCCATCACCAGACGGCCAAAAATATTTCAAGCAAAAAAGAAAACCGACACGTAAAGCTTCGAATACGCTCGCTTGACTTGCTTGTTTCTCCGAAATGTCGTTTTCTCTTCCGTCACTTTGTCACGTGGTTGAACGAATTCGTTTCAGGGCTAACGCGGTCATCAGCGGAAGCCAACAAGGTTTTCAGCTTAACGTCAACGGAGACTTTAAAGTTTAAAAACAGAAAGCTAGTGACGCTGCCTTTATAAATGATTTCCGAGTCTGACACTATTTAAAGATGTTTCTCTCTAACATCAGTGTAACACTACTTTTTCTTATTCAAAACAAGACACACTAGAACTTTTAATTTACATTTACGCTGGAGAAAAATAACCAGTCTATGTTGCTCAAAAACAGCATGGATCCAACCCACAAACGACTGTGTCATCTCGTAGTCTTAGATGTAAAGATAACGAAATTCTTACGAGTGCTCGCACTGCTAAAGCGTTTCTTGAAATCCCAACCTTCGATGCAGAACATTTCAAGTAGATTAGTGTTAATCTAGTTGCTATTTCTAGTTATATCGGTGATTTTCATTACGACCTAAAAATATATCAAATGGTCTGAGTTGTTTACATCGGAAAACTGCAAGTCCGACAAACGTGTTCACGCCGAATGAGTGGTAGCTTAGATCCATGTTTGTTGACGTGTTCAAGTCGTACAGTACAGGCCAGTAGCAAGGCTAAAACAACCTAGGGGGCTTAGCAAAATAGTTAAACAAAACTAGCCACCCCCCCCCCTCCCCCCTCGCCCCGTGACTCAAAAAAACAGACTGATTAGGGAGTACAGACTGATTGAGGAGTTTCTAAGATGCAACGAGAACATAAAAAACCCCAGTAGATTTAGTAAGTAAAACAATAACTTTGCACCTGTATCACCCTTTTGGTACATTTTTTGCCGTTTCTTTTACGCGGACTACCACCTGAAGTTTCCTCATTTCACGTTTGAAGAAGGACGTAAATAAACGACGGCAAATTTTTCCTTCTCTTTAAAAATTTGGCCTGAACTGGGCAGTCAGAATCCGACTGCGGCAGAATTTTTTCTATAGCTCTTGAGAGGACATATTTTTGTGGCTTTCTACAACACGTTAACACTAAATTGTTATACAATATGGAGGTCTAAGGACATTGTATTGCTGTAAATGAGCGGATGTCTTAGAAAACAAGTAGTTTACTTCAACAGCTTTTACGGCTTGAGATTGGTTGATTTCGATCCATTTTGGTCCTTACTTCCGATTCACAAGGTAGAAGTGCCTTTGTTGCTGTTGTATATAAAAACAAACTGTTTGCGGAGGAAATTGAAAGGTAGTAAACAACTTTTTAAAGGTTGTGAAAAGGCACTTGCAGCGTCAGAGTTCAAGACTGATTGCTGCACATTAATTTCGTTTAATTATTATTTTTTGGCACAACGTTTTTTAACTATTTTGGGGGGGCTCAAGCCCCCCTGCGATTCTCCCTGCTACGGGACTCTCAGTAGTAAAAACTTTTCATCAGTTATTCTATTATTAAAATCTATTTCTGACTTCTTTTAACGAAGACATCGTATTTAATCCTCTTCGAGGAAAGTTGTCGTCGTATTGCGCCTGCTTAACTGCTTCCAATTTCGCAACGCAACCGCGTCCTCTCCTCAGTCTTTCCTTGGTTTTTCTGTAGCCGTTGCCATTCCCGTTGTACGACGCTTAAAGTCCCTGTGATCATCCTGTTACTAAAATGTAGTTACTGTCTTTCACATGGCATACTTAAAACAAAATAATGGTGACATGTCGTCGCCGAAACGTCATGTTTTAATCTCGCTACTCTTCCATGTCTTCCATGTGGTACGAACACTGCGCGACATTTCCTAGAAATTAAACACTGCAGAAAAATTAACCCTTTATGCCCTTGCAGTTATCAGCAGCAAATGTCGTGAAACAGGAAAATTCAGAGTCACGAAAAATTCAAGTGACTTGCCGTGCAAGGGGGTACTAGTGAAGGGGATTTTTGGGCTGCTATGGTACCAATTTTGTTTTAGCACCTAAAGATTGAATTGAATTCAAATAAATTAGCAATAATGTAAAAATCATAGTTTGTTCTCAGGAAAATTATCAGTGTCACATGTATCACGTTACAATACACTCGGATTCTCAAATAACATCGACGTAATATTTAGTGAATGTCAGGTACATGCGTCTTAAATCTCCTTGGAGGGTTTTGCATAGATTTTATCTTAGTTTGCAAATGTTTTATTTTTGTTTCTACGGCTTCTAGAGAAGCGTAGACACTATGTCATCGGGTTGAGTGAAAGAGTGAAAGAGTGTACGAGTGTAAATGCCACAGGAATCCCAAATGAAGCCGACGCTAATCCTCGACTGACCGAGATCTAAGCGATTGTATTTCCGGATCAGGACACTGATGAACACTTGGACAATGGCGAGAATACGGTAAATGATGTTTTCCGATGTTGATTTGCTTTTTACAAATAGTTTAAGTGATGATTTGAACCAGAATTCTGTAACTTCTGTAATTTTCATCGCAAACGTGCCCGAATTTACTGCGAGTGATTGCTTTGAACAAACACGGAGTGTCTTCAAATTTTACATGCGTGTTTGCACGCACGCAAAAAAACTGAAAGTTTTTTTGCCTCTAATAGCAAATTTAATTCATCGTTTTTTTTTTTCAATAAAATGTTTTTTTGGAAAGCTTTTTGTTGATTTTTGTGTCTTTGTCAATTCATATATGCGTTTGAGAAGCGACAAATGCGTAATCAAGGACAATTTGCATAAGCGGATTGAAATTTGATCAGTGCCAAAGGTCTTCATCAACATGCCGTGAATTTTGGCAATTTTTGCGTTCAAGTGTGTTTTTCGGCAAATGATTATTAGGTAACCATATTATTTTACGTCAGAAAACATTTGTTTAATCATTCCAGTTTAATATGCAGTTAATTTTGGAAGTCAACGATATTTATTTATCTACTGCGCATTTTATTAAGTTAAACCGCCCTAGGAAAAAGTTAATTTATGCGAAAACTATGGAAACACGACAGGAGTCAAAGGGTTAAAGAATGATACTTGCTATTCATAAGTTCAGTATAGATTAATTAATAGTTTCAGTTGCATTTTATGCCTACGTTTCAGATTAGAACTTTGCTTTCAGTACTTTATGTTTAGAACTTTGCTGCATTGCTTTCAGTACAAAGTTGTGGTTCACGTTGTAAGATTATATAATATATTGTTTATGTTAGAATAAAGTTACAGTTCTCTTCATACAAAATGTTTGTGGTAAACGATACCAGCTTAATCTCTTCTCACCAGTATTCTGTGTAACATTTTTGAAACCATTTTTTTTTTATCTCTATCCTATTTCCACTCCTCCCTCTTCGTTTTCATTTCAGTCTTATTTCCCTTTTCTTCAATTCTTTTATATCACATTTCTATACCAGTACTGCAGTAGACACATGCAGTCTGAGACTGCCTATTTTTTCTATCTTGTAATATTTTAGCCCAAAAGTGTTTACTAGAGTCATATATATTGCAATTTTTTTTCTCAGACCACAAGACCACAAGCGTTCATTGTAATTCATTACTTTGCTATAATGATTTTAGGTGTATACAGTGCCCCTTAGGAGAACAGCCCCGTAGCTGATTGGGCCGACCTGTCTTAAATCAAGTTCACTTACTTACATTTCGTTTCGTTTACTTTTTGTCGAACATTGGCTCACCTCTAACCCCCAACCCCTCACCCCACATCCTCCACCCCACACCCCCACCCCTCACCCCCCACCCCCGAAATAGACTTGCCGAAAAAGCGCGGTTTTGGTTATGTCGTCAATTTCGAATAAAAAATGTGTCCCAACCAATTTTTTTTGACGCTCTTTCGAACGGATTTAGCATGTAAGAAAATCTCCTTTGGGGTAGGTTTTGTGCCTCCCGTCGGACCAGAATCATAGAACGGTTCCTAAGGGGGGTAGGGAAATGACCGGCTGATAGCCGGTTCGATGGGTATCATTTTTGCGACTGTTGAGCGGCTGTTGTCGCTGTTAGCCAGTTCTATCCGAGTGAGTCGGGCGACAGGGCTAGGTATTCGTCGCGTAGAATTTCCAGTCAAGCGCGATCAACCAAAAATATCCCGTCCGGGTGGGGGTCAGTGTTTTGCCGTTTTTTACGGTAGCGTCACTGTATGAACCATACATGAGGTTAGGGACAATACATGATGTGTTACATGATGTTCCCACCATGATAAACAAAAAAAATATGGCCGCTCGATCCGTGAAATCTTCTTTACGAGTTTTCAAGACGTTTTCTCGAAAGTTTCTTCGCGCGGACCTCCCCTCAAGGGTTTGGCCTAAATTCAAAGGAAGAAGAAAAACACATTGCACGACATTCCTTGGTGTAAACGACTGTTATGGCTTTGATGGTATGCTATAGACGACAACATGTCCAGTGGTACCCTTCGCATTTTCCGCTAACTTTGGTCCTAAGCCATCCGTGAAAGTCCTCAAACGTGCTTCTCCATACAAAAATGGCGAGATTCAGCTTTATTTTTAGCGGAAAAAAACACAGCGATGCGATAACTTGGTGAAAATCTAAGGTAAGATCTTGAATATGATGTTTCTTGTCATTTCGATTCCGGTGGTACCCATTTAGAAATCGTTACAGATCAGCCACAACAAGAGGCCAAGATCTACTAAAAGTTGTCAAAAGCCTACAATTCTGCCATGTTTTAAAGACCACAGACCACATATAACTCTCTTCCCAGTTCTTTTCTGAACAATGAAAATGATGAAATCAGTGATCCTAATTTGATTGCAAATAAATTTAATGAATTCTTTGTAAATGTTGGGCCTAATCTAGCTATGAAATTTAATGACGGTTCGGATCAATTTTACAAATTTCTAAAGGGAAATTATTGTGACTCCATGTTTTTACATGACACTACATGTGCTGAAGTGAACAAAGAAATTGATAAAATGGCAAACAAATCAAGTTGTGGTATTGATGACATAAACAGCAAAGTAGTTAAACATGTCGCCCCTTACATATCTCTACCCCTGTCTCACATTTTTAATCTTTCTTTTTCAACTGGTAAAGTCCCAGATGAATTGAAAGTAGCTTTGGTAACACCGGTGTATAAATCATCTGATAAAAATGTATTTTCAAATTACAGACCAATCTCTGTTCTCCCCTGTTTTTCGAAAATACTAGAAAAACTGATGTACAAAAGATTAATGAACTATGTAGATAGAAATAAAATTTTATTTGACCATCGATATGGATTTCGAAGTAAAAGCACCACTAATTATGCAATAATTGAACTTGTTGATAAAATAACACAAGGGATAGAAAATAACCAGTTCACTGTTGGTATATTTCTTGATTTATCAAAGGCGTTTGACACAGTAAATCACGATATTCTTCTAAAGAAGCTCTCTCTCTATGGTATACGCGGAAATTGTCTTGCATGGATAAAAGATCCTAACCAACAGAAAACAAATTGTTAAATATAATCAAATCAGATCAACAGAAATGGCAATTACGTGTGGGGTCCCACAAGGATCTATTCTTGGACCGTTACTTTTCCTAATTTATATTAATGACCTAAACAATTCTACCCAAAAATTTATCTACTATATTATTTGCAGATGATACTAATCTGTTTTGCTCAGGTAAAGACATAAATGAACTCGAGTGTAATATAAATGCGGAATTAGTTAATGTTCAAGAATGGTTAACACTAAATCAACTTACACTCAACATAAAAAAATCCAATTACATAATATTTAGAACAGCAAAGAAACAGTTAAAAAAATCACTGACTCTTAAGCTTGATAATAAGGAGATCCAGAGAGTAGATAAAACTAAATTCTTAGGAATTATAATTGACCAGCACTTAACATGGAAGAATCATATTGATTATATCACTAAGAAGATAATAAAAGCCACCGGTATGCTATGTAGGATTCGCTTTTATGTCAGTCAAGTACTCTTGAAAATATTATCGATAGTTTGATTTACCCTTACCTGTATTACGGAAACACCGTTTGGGCAAATAATTACCCCACAAGGCTAATGAAATTGTTCAAATTACAAAAAAAAGCACTACGTATCATAACATTCTCTCCATATACCGCACCATCTCTTCCTCTTTTTATAAAGATGGGTCTCTTGAATATTTACCAAATTAATGACCTACTAATCGGATCTTTCAGTTTTAGTCTTATCAGTAAATCGTTACCCACCTATTTCAGTGACCTCTGCATTGAAAACACGCAAGTCCATGGTTATAATACCAGGAATTCAAAACATCTACATAAGTGTTTTAACCGAACTAACTATGGAAAATACTCTTTAAGAAGTAAGATAGTTGATACAAGGAACAAAACTCCTCTAGAAATAAAACGATCTCTTTCTATACATGTTTTCAAAAAGAAAATGAAGCAATTCCTTCTCTTTCATAGATTATGATATAGGCGTTAACTTACATAATTTTACGTGCACCTTTTATTATTACTGTTATTTGTACACCAAACCTGATATCCTGATTAATTTAGCTTAAAAATGTAATTTGAATCAAAGGGGGACTACTTTGTAAAAGCCCGCAAGGGTTTCTTTAGTCTTCCTCCCGACTTCAATGTAAATTGCACTATGTACTTATTATGTTACTTATAATTGTGGGAAATAAACATTCATTCGTTCATTCATTCATTTATAATACCGACTTCTCAATCTGGTAATGATGAAATCATGAAATGAAATAAAATTTTGTGACCAAAAATCTATAAATGGAACATTACCACTGAGGAGAATAAAGCCAAGACCGTAACATACAAAATTGTGTATGGATTTTAAAATTGCCGTCCCAACTGACACAACTACCCAGAGCACATGTCTTTATACGCAGTATCATCCAAGCAAAATTAATTTAAGGACGTTGTATCCTAATAGAGAAGTATTTTTGTGTTGTTTATGGCTTAATTCCGGGAAAGCAGATCTCAGATCTGGAATCCAAAGAAAATTGGGAGTAACCACATATATTTTAAAGATAATTAAGCAACAATTATTCTTAAAAACAGAAAAATACAAAGTAATGTATAGCGCTATTTTACTAAATTGAAGCTCTGTTGAAAAATGCATGGTTATCCCCAATTTTCTTTCTGGATACAAATAGTTTTAAAGCCCACAACAATATCCCCATATTAGTAGGCATCACCCATTTGAAACCCAAGTATTTTGAGATGCGCAGAATGTATGCGCAGTAACAAAGGTAGGCACCGTCCTTAACGTTATGAAATGTAGTACAAACGCTTATAAAGGGAGCCTCTATGATCTTCCAGCACACTTAAACGACTGATGGCTACAGTGTAGATTTAAAAATATGCTCTCAGCGTATTTTATATATTAAGCTTATAGTTAATGGCATAGAGTTGCACCACTGCACTGTCAATTAAGTTAACCTATTTTCTTTTATTACTCTAGCACCTTATGATCTTGACATTATGGCCTTTGCTTTTGTGGATTAATTGCGAACAAGTCGAAGTAAAAAATAGACCATGGTTTTATGCCTTTATTTTATAATTGAATGTCATTTTTTTCGTATAGGAAAAATACATGGAACAGGTGTGAAATTGACTCATAAATAAAGCAAGCCACTGTCGAGTTCAGTTATTGTATCCATGAAAACTAATGCTCTGGATGTTTTTATATCTGTTCTTACTTAAGGCTAATCGTTGGAGTACAAGGACTGCTGAGTAAGCTAAGTACAACATATCCAGACTCGTTACATGGTAAGATAGCATTAACATGTTTAGAATAGTTCCCGTATCTCCCAACTGGCTTGTGTGTCCCTCTCACCCTTCCCCCATTTCAGCCAAGGGTTCATTCTACAACACTAGCTGGGTATTGGTCATTCCCCCTCCCATCCCAGAAGGGGGGAAGGAGGGGAAGGACTCCCATAAAAAAGTGATGGGGGTGATTGTCAAACCTTTGAGGGGTTAAAATTCATGGTTTGTTACCCCTTAGGGTGCTAAAATCTAAAATTACTTCTATCAGAGGTATGGTGGTAACTTTTTGGGCATTAAGCCAAGAAATATGACTAGGACATGGAAGTAAATATCAGTCAACTGATTTGGTACCTCTTGGGAGTAAAAAATTTATTCAGACCATGCCCACAAAAAAAGAATCCTGGTACCTTTTAGGGGTCTTTTCAAATTTTCTGAAGATCACCCCTGTTACTTTTATATGGGAGAACCCCCCCCCCCCCCCCTGACACTTTGCTAGCCGTACTGTAAGAACACCGAGACTTTCTTCCCAGGATCCTTTTCTGTTCCTTCTTCAATTAATCAAGGACCCTGGTTATGGGTTGAATCCCGTTCAAGCCTGAATTTTTTTCAGGCTTTCTTTTCACAACTGCTTAAAGTTGCGTACTGACTGCGAGGATCTTTCTTCTATTTGATCTTTCATCCACTGTTCAAAGTATATCTTTCGTATATTTACATTCATTTAAAGCAATTTAATATTGTACACTTTACCGCCCATTGATAATAAAAAAAATTAATAAAGCGTTAATATTGTGCACTTTAATGCCCCTCCTTTACAGGAAATTTCATCCAGAACACATTTTAGGTGTCATGCCACCAGCCAAAACCAGGCCAGTTCTTTCCCAAGGGAAGAAAAAAAAAAACAATTTTCATTCTTGGTGATCATTTCCTTTACTCTCATGATCGGAATGTTTACCGTAAAGTTCTGATAGTAACGACCCTCTTTACTTTCATTATTAGCAGATTTTGGGGCTCTTTACTTTCGGGGAGTCGTTATTTTCGGGGAACAAAAAAAAAACATGAAACAAAGCTAAGCGCTAGTTCTTTTTTCCGAAATGAAAAATTAAATGATTCACACAAAGCTCAAAGTACAACATACAGAATAAAGACCATTTTGATGTAAGAGTGCCAGACGACATTGGGGCTTGCAGTCCCAGGCCCAACAAGCAAGATTCAATAACTCGATGTTGCATTCAATGCCGAATTTAAGAAGAGTGTTGACAGACTCACTACGGAACACTTGTTCGCAAATCCAGAGCTATTTATGAGTGAAAAATTAAGCGCTGGTTATCGGTGTGTGCTTTTCACGAAATTAATGGGAACGGCATGGCAAGAGATCTCACGTTGGCTGAAAGACACAGTTATCCATTCATTCGTGGAATGCGGTACTGCACTGCCCATTTCCTTTGATATATTGGATAAAGGGCTATTTATGCGCAAGCACATATAAAGATTATTATTTCTATAGCAGGGACAGTGAAATAAACACCAATGGTCTACCGCACTATCGCATGAATGAATCAGCCGATGTAGACGAAATCGAATTCTTTTCTGACTCAGCGGAGGGAAACTAAAGACTAGTCTTAAAGATGACAAAACAACTGTCTGAGGAAATCGGAAAAGGTCCGTTTTTGTCAGCAGGAAAATTATCAGGGTAAGATAATTGAACGCGCTAAATAAGCATGCTGCAATATTGTGTGCAGGCTGCAATATTTAAAATATTGCAGTGTACAGGCAACAATTATTAAAAATATTGCAGCCCGTTTTAAGAAATTTAATGTATAAAGTGCACAAAAACTGATAACTTACAACATTGTAAACAGCACCGTTTGCGTTTAACTCTCGTTCATTGCGACTTAATTTTTTGTTTCGAAGTGCCACTTCTCGCATTCTAAAGCTGCAACTGGCGTTCTAAATCTTTGCTCTATTTAAAAACAGAAAATGGAAACGCCGCCTTTAGAAGTCGATAAAGAATTAAAGCACTGACAGAAACGTCCAAACGTTACACGACATTACCTTCGATTTCTGCAGAAATATCTCCCTTCGTAGAGCTCTGTGTAATAAATAATCCTTCCTCTTCCGACAAATCCATCGTCCTTCTAAACCCACGTTGCCACTGAGTAAAATGACTGAGTTCTCTGGCTTATAAACGTGGTATGCAATTTTGAAGTGTTACACGCCTTGCACGAATTAATTCCATCGTTAGGATTTTTTTGAACAACTATAACACCGAGCTACAATAACAACCCTCGGCACCATTGAAATCGACGATATATTCATCACAAACAGGGAGCAATAGCAGTGACCATCACAGTCATCACACATACCTGCGACTAAACTTGCACATACGGGCGACTAAAATCGAAGATCCGTCAGAGCCATACAACAATAGAATTTCATGGAGCAAAGATTAAGAACGCCAATTACAGCTTTAGAATGCGGGAAGTGGCACTTCGAAACAAAAATTAAGTCGCAATGAACGAGAGTTAAACGCAAACGGTACTGTTGACAATGTTATAAGCTATCAGTTTTTGTGCACTTTAGACATTAAATTTCCTAAAACGGGCTGCAACATTTTTAACAATTGTAACCTACACACTGCAATATTTTAAATATTGCAGCATGCTTATTTAGCGCGTTTAATTATTAATATTACCCCTAATAATTTCCCTGCTGACAAAAACGGACCGCCTCCGTTTTCCTCAGACAGCCTGTTTTGTCATCTTAAAGACTACAATCGTTGATTTAATGCAGAGAGAGAACAATAGAATTTCTTGGGGATCAGTAATTATTTGCGGTTACCCTGCTTCTTTGTAACTTGGTATGTTTTCTTTGTGTTGTCTGTGATGTCATGTTTAGTCGAAACAAATAAAAGGAAAAAGAAAATTGATTACTATATAGACAACCCCTGGATATTGATAAGCTTGCACCGTGATTGGCTTGTTACTATTAAGTTATCAGCTCGTATCCTACGCTTAGAGACTGAATGAAATAAATGGTGAAAAGATGCTTCTTTTATAGATCTTATTCATAAATGGCGGCCAATAAATAATAGTTTAATTTTCATCAAAGTCTTACTAGCCTCGTTAGCGTGAGCAAAATTTAATAGAATTTTTACTCTAAAATGAGGTTAGTAGGGCAAATTATTAAGTGTCAAGATATATGCCTGTTCTATTATTTTTATTAATAAAATTCTTGGAACTGTTTGTTTTGTTTTGTTCTTTATGAGTAACTCGTTTATGCTCGTCTATCCTTGGTCTACATTTTATTTTCGATTTTTTCAAACTCATTATCTTACACCTTTCTGCAATCTTAAAATTCCAGCCAAAGCATCCGAACAGATCAAAGTAATAATAACAATAATAATAATAATAATAATAATAATAATAATAATAATAATAATAATAATAATAATAATAATAATAATAATCTCTTTATTAAAATATTCCAAGTAAAATGTTATTTACAGGTTAAAAGTAGAGGAAAGAGCTATTAAAACGTATTTGCAATTCTTCTACAATTCTTCTTCTATAATAATAAAAATAATCTTTATTAACATATACCAAGCAGCTGAAATTGTTATTTACAAGTTAAAAGTTGAGAAAAGAACTATTAAAACCTATTTACAATTCATTCCGATTTCGAGACTAATTTTCGAAGCACAAACTTTTCAAAAGAAAATACAAATGTCATAATAATAATAATAAAAATAATAAAAAACAACATCTTAATCAAGATATTTCAAGCTATTTACAAGTTAAAAGTTCCGATTCCGAAAAAAAAAAAAACAATTCACAGAAAATCAACGGACACACGCTTGGCCGGCGTTTAGGCGACAGTCATCGATGAAATCCCCTTGTGGAATTCTGTGGAAAGGTGTCCTGAAGCCTCTTACGCATGTGTGTACCGACCTTAGAATCTCAAAGGAAAGCAATGTTCTAATCCAAGTGATAGTAATGTGATAAGGTTACTCATTCTTTTCTGAGAGCTTCTCGGCTAGGCGTTTGAGAAAGCAATTGCAGTCGGCTCCCATCCCACCGTTGGTTCCAAAAACTAGGGGAGTGAAAGATCCCATTTCAACGTCCAGCACTCTCTGTTGGTTCTTCCGCTTTTTCTCCTTTTCCTGCTCTTTAAAGATTGTCGATGTTGCTTTTCCCTGGTTACACTTGGAGTTAACATGCGTTACTTTGACATCGAAAAATGCTGTAACTCCTCGAGACCAAAAGCCCCCTGCCTTCATGTCCAGTCTTGCCTCCGGACCTGTCACCGCGCTTCTGAGGTTGAATTGCTCATTGTCGAGAGGTTGTACTTGTGGTTCGACTCCAACGTTGGTGCAAACCTTACCAAGAAAAGAGGTAAGTAGGTTGCGGACGCCATCGTGTCTCTGCGCCACGATTCCTCCCTTTTTGCATGACAGGGCATGGCAAACGGTATACTTCTCCCCACAAACACACTTGCTCGGTAAATCAGACAGGGGAGAATTATACCTTAAACGCAGAGAGTCTCTGAATTCTTGTTTATTCAGCACTAAGCCTTGATCAACAAGGGGTACTGCGGTAAGCCACGAGCTCGCACCCTTGTCTCTCGATTGGTTAACTGACCGCAGCAGATCCGAGGGTAGAGTGGAATCAATACTTTCCATACTCGATTTCACCGACGCAATTTTTAAAGCTTGATGTTGTCTTTTTAACTCCTCCGTGGACCTCTCGCCTGCCACCATGAAAGTGCCCTGTTTGGTGATGGAATCTACGTGCGATGCTGTTATTGTCGTAGAAGCAGCAAACTGCTGTGGAGCTTCAAACTGTAAGTCAGGTACGCCAAGCCCTCCTTGAGCGGGTGTCAAAGTAACAAGCTGACGCAGATTGCTAGGGAGGGTCTCCGTTTGACCGAATAGTGTTGGGAGGAGTAAGTCGTCAATCGCCTCTTGAATAGGGTCAACGTAATCTTCAAACGACTCTATTGTGCGCATGAAATCGGTAAACTTGGATTTGTAACCCTTCGTGAAAACACAGTGTAGGCTGCATGAGGCTGGCTCCTTGCTATCTCAGATAGGGCTTCGAGTTCTCCTTTCCATCCAAGCACCTTTTCCCGACAATATTGATCTTTGAACTCTTGAGATCCGATGACGGCCCCTAAGTGGCGCTGGCCTTCAGTTGTAATTCTTCACTTGTTATTCTTCTTCTTCTATTTACAATAATAATAATAATAATAATAATAATAATAATAATAATAATAATAATAATAATAATAATAATAATAATAATAATAACAATAATAATAATAATAATGAAATATATACGGTGTTGAACGAAATTGTGGCGGCAAAAAGACTGTCTGCTACATGCATGTTTCAAATGACATTCGATTTGAACAATCGATCGAGTCTCAAATTTCACTGCATTCAAATCAAATGTTTCTTTGTGAAAAACCTTTGATGTTATTGTAGGTGTTACGCTTTATTGTTTATCGTTTTGATAAGAGATATTGTGTACGTGTCTATACATTTACTGTGCAGTGCAGGTTTTCACAACTTATCACAGTTTGCAGTTCATTGACTCGTTTAAAAAAAAACATGATATGAATGGCACTTGGATAACAAAACAATGTCATCATCTCGCACGCGCGATCACGAATTCGATACTGAATAAATTTTGTTCTGCGGCCCTCCTAAAATCGCTTTTACACTAGTGCAGATTAAACCCTTTTGCAGTCAATTTATCAAAACGGTCAGTTCGCTAACCATTGCAATAAAACACCATAAAGATAAAAGGCGCAAAACGAGCCATACCCGACGTAACTAATCGAACCAAATCGAACGTTCGATTAATCGAACTTAATCGAACCCAATCGAACCCAATCACGATTGAGTTCGATAATCGAACACAATCGAACCCTCACAAAAAAATTGGGCTAATCGAACCAAATCGAACGATCGAATGGGTTCGATTAGTTCGGTAAGGTTCGATTGAGTTCGATGGGTTCCATTGAGTTCGCGGATTAGGTTTGATTTTGAATCAGTGAATATATATTTTTCTGGTTGGATTCCCGGGTCCGATTGTTTGTAGAAAATGATGTCCGGAGTATGAGAACACACACTGTTTTGGGGATGACTCCAGCAACAAAACTTGATTTATTTTCCATTTTAACGAATCCATGCACCGGACAGTGTCATTCAACATTCAACACTGCCACGTAAAGCTTGTATCGGCCACGTGGATCTGGAAATAATGTGTAAGTCTTAAGCTGTTAAGCAACCTCCTATGTGCTGAGATAGCAGAGTTTTTTTTAGAAATCGTTACACGGTTAACAACTCTATTGTTGCTTTTAATTGCTTTACTTGCAATTATGGCAGTTTCGTTTATCTCACGTTATCTTGTGGATGTTGTGTTGAAGACCGCGTTCTTCGCAACTTGCATTGTCTTATAGTCCGTTGAGCGGAGTTGTATCAGTAAAGGATGTGCTAAATACAAATGGCAAGTTTTTATCATATGAAGAGTTTAGCAACAAATTTAACATTATCACAAATTTTTTGCACTACTTGCAACTAATTTCAGCCGTTCCATCCGAGTTGAAAAGGAAAGCAGCACAAACCAGACAAACGTTTATACCTGTAGCTGATCTCTCTCCGACTGCCGCATCCGTTCCGTTAAATAAAACTTTTTTTGATCTTGCTGAAGCGCGCTGTAAAAATTATTACCAGTTGTTCAATAATCACGGCTCCATTGTTCCAAGTGGAGTTAAAAAGTGGCAGGATAAATTCCCAGAAAAATTTGTTGATTGGTCAAATAAGTTTCACGATATATACCGCTTTACTAAGGATAACAAACTCCGTCAATTTTGTTTTCTTTTTCTGCATAGAATAACTGTAACGAGGAGAGAACTCAAACTATTTCATTTAGCGGATAACGATAAATGTATATATTGCTCTAGTGCTGATTCAATAGAACACACCTTTATTGATTGCAGGGAGTCTGTAAAACTTTACTCACAAATTATATCATGGTTCAACCAGTGCGAAGGTACTACAATAACACTCGAATGAAAAAATTGTCTTTCATGATATACATCATGTAACTGATGTGCTCTCGGACCCCGAAAGACGCAGGCTAGATTTACTCATCATCTTGGTCAAACAATATATCTACTCCTCTAAACACCTTCACAAAGAATTGTCTTTAGATGAACTTGTAAACAAACTTACTATTCAATGGAAATTAGAAAAATGTGCTTAAATGGAATTTCTGCTCTAAATCGAAATGAATGATGTGATGCATTTTTTTTCTTAACTCTCATACTGTAAGGTAATGCATAGGCTCGATTTTGTAGTTTTTTGTTTAAGGTGATTCCATCGAATTGCATTGCGCATCCTTGCTGCGCATAATTTTTCGCGTCATTTAGCGCGCGCACGAGCGCGCGCGCGCACAACATTACGGGATTTCCTTGAGGTTAAGCTCGGCAGGAAAATAAATGGTCATTTTCTTCTAAACGAGCACGGTGACCCCATTTTTTAATGCATCAATTTAAATGTGATACGGTTGACCACTATATATCGCGATTTAAAGAAAAGTTTAATACTCTACTTTGAGATATTTTTATTTGAATGCTTTAAAAAGCACGTATTTAGGTAGTGCTGCTTACGTGCACACGCAGCAAAATCTCTAATTTCTTTCATAATCGTAATTCCAGCTCAATGAAAATAGTTTGTCGTGTAAGATTAAAGTAAATTTTGTTGAACTGCTTCGATATTTTAATGCAAGAAATTAATTTTTCTAGAAATGATAGTTTCCTATTTCTGATTACTAGCGTTCCCAATATAAACCTCGTGGGTCATCTATTTACTATAATAGCCATCCAGGTTGCACAAAAGCGAGCACGGTGACCCCCATTTTTTATTGCAATTTTGTCATGCTTATAACATAGTCATGAACTGGACCAAGTCTTAGACAATTTTGAATACTCCTTCTTTTTCAGCGGAATCACCTTAACTTCTTTTTGTTATCTTGATAATTTTTTTCTTCTCTTCTTTTCTTTTTCTCGATTACTTAGTTGTCTTTTTTTTTCTCTTTTAACTTAACAGAAAAGTACTTTGTAAAATTCAAATACTTTATAAGTGTAAGTAATTTATATAAGTGTAAGCAACCTAAGTGTATTTGCGTATTTAAATAAAGCGTGTGAAAAAAAAAATAGTCCGTTGAACTTATATCATTTTCGATTTTACAATAAACTCACTGTGTTTTTTATTCCCAAAGGTTATTTCAATAAAGTGATTATCAATTACTGCTTTTTAAAATTTTTACTTAGTTATGTATGCTAAAACGGTCCCGCCGCTAAACTGGCATATTTTTAGTGATTTTTATATCGTTCAGGATTAGGTTCGATTGGGTTCGATTTGGTTCGGAAATCGAACTCAATCGAACTCTCACACAAATTTTTTGGTTCGATTGTGTTCGATTTCCGAACTAGTCGAACCCAATCGTTCGATTAAGTCCGATTGGGTTCGATTAAGTTCGATTACCGAACTGTTCGATTAGTTACGTCGGGGCCATAACATGACTGGCACGACCTTGTCTGCCCAGTCACCGTCAGTGCTTCGTTATGTTTGTATAAAATCACCAGGGAAAACAAATAAATTTTCAGTAAACTGTTCGATTTCATTGGCTTTGAAAACAGCGAGTAAGCTGCAAAAAGTCTTTGAAATGCCTCAAGCTGTTCACGATTAGATGCAACCTATGGTATGGCAATTTTGATCGTTCTTAAATCATTAAATCTCAAGGGGATCCCAAGTAAACTTCAAGTCACGCACACCACGCATTCGACGAAGATTTATCAACGTAGCCTTGCCTCGCTCTTGGTAAAAGATTGCGTTTCAGGAAATTTCACTCCTATTTAGTATTAATTTTTAAGTATTTTTGATGATGCCCTCACTTGCTACTCAAGGGAGTGCTTATCAATGGTTATGACAGAAAAATTATTGAACTAATCAGTGGCAAGATTGCGGGCAAACCGTCAAACAAATCACGCCGTAACAAATATTTTCCTTTTTCTGCGTGTCTATTTCTTGCGGGTATCGGCTGTTGTTTCGCAAAAGTTTTAATGTAAGTTGCAGCAAATTGCTCTTTATTAATTAAACAAAATCATGTTTCCTCAGATGCAGAATTTTGATGTTCAATTGAATTTGTTACTTGTGAACAAAGCGCTATTGGTTGTGTTGACAATGTGTTTAGCTTAGTTACAACGGGGCGAAACGTTGTCCTTTGTTTTCAACGTTTTGTACAGCATTTGGATCAAACGGTAGAAAAAGTTGCCAACGCGTTGAGAAACATTTTTCATCCATTCTTAAACATTTGTTTAACATTGCCAACGTTTTTACAATGGACGGAATAACATTGCAAATGCGTTCAGAACCATTATCAACGCATTTAAAATTCATTGAAAATGCATTAAAACGCTATTTTCGTTAAGCCCGGTTTTCCCAAAGAGGGTCACAAATGATTTTTGGAACACCAACAGACAGTTGATATCCATGCAAGAGCACATCAGCTTGCCAGTGGACTAACGTGGTGTCCGTCTATTAATTATTGACTACAAATTCTAATTTTCAAACTTTACTAAATCTTCAATATTTCTTATTTCTCTTAATTTTACCAATCCTTCTGGAAAAACTATCTCCTCCCAGTATACCCAAAAATCACCCAAAAATTCACAATTACCCCACAACACAGATTCACGGGATGAGTGTGGAGTTTTTGGATTGCTTGAAACGTGAACGAGATATTTCCATTAAAGCTATGTCAAGTGGCGAAAAAATGGCGTTTAGGTAAACCCCCCCCTTAATCCATCCATGGTTTCCAAACTCCGCCATGCTTGCTCGGATTAGACTTAGGATCAGGGTTTGGAAACCGAGGGGGCACTGCTGTCGTATCGTACATTCGTATCCTGTTCAATAAATCCCGTACCACTTCCGGGTGCTGTTCAGAAATCTCTTCTCGTTCTTCCGGATCATTTGCAACATTAAAGAGGAATATCGTTTTGTTTTTGTGACATTTGGAGGAGACCTGGGCTGGGACATCCATTTCCGCCGCTGGAATCCATGAGCCGTTGCCTGGGCAACCGAGCAGTAGCTTCCAATTCCCTCTTCTGAGAGCGGCCTGGCGGCAGCTTAAGTATCGATCCGGGATTCCCCAGGGCACGCCATAACAGTCAATGTTATGCAGGAGTTCCTTCCTCGAAGATGATGTACCTTCACTGATGCTCTTCCACTGATTAACTCCGTCCAATGGAAGCCCTTCCACTGATGCTTCGGCCAAATGCACGAGGGTTGGAAACCAGTCCGACACATGCATGAGCCCGTGGTGAATTCTCTGTGGTTTTTGAATGAGTTGACTGTTCACAAATCCCACAGTTCTTACACCGCCTTCCCACAGGGAATTTTTCCAACCTCGCAAGGGCCAGTTATTGCCGCCTCCAGTGATCTGCCCTCCGTTATCGCTGCTAAAGATCAGCACAGTGTTTTCCCACAAACCACGCTCTTTTAACGCACGGGTTACATTTCCAACCGCTTCATCCAAACACGAAACCATGGCTGCATAAACACGACGTTTGCGATCTTTTATGTCATTGTACCCTTTCAAAAATCGTTTTGGAACCTGCAACGGCATGTGCGGCGCTTGGAAAGATAAATAAAGGAAGAGCGGGATTTTTGAGTCGTGCTCTTTGATGATCCTCTCAGCTTCTTCAGCGAAAAGAAACGTGGTGTATTGACCGACCACATCTCGCTGTACTTTTTCGTCTCGCCAAAAATCGTAACCGTCTAGAAAATTGAAACCCGGTTTGTGATAACCGAGTCTGTTCACATGTGAATAATAATCCTGCCCACCCGTTAAGAAGCCGTAAAAAGAATCAAAACCTCTTCGTGTAGGAATAAACTCTTTTTTATAAAAGCCCAAATGCCATTTTCCAACAATATGCGTTCTATAGCCATTTTCTTTCAATTTTTCCGCTATTGTGGTTTCGTTTTTCGGTAACGCGTTAGCCTGCGAGGGCCAAATGATGCTATGTTGTAAACCAGTGTGGATATTGTATCGTCCTGTTAACAACTGCGCCCTTGTTGGGGTGCAGATGGGTTGAACGTAATAATTTTGCAATCTCACCCCGGTGTGCGCCAACTCATCCAAGACTTCCGTTTTGATTTTTGAGTTATGATAGCCGATGTCGTTAAATCCCAAGTCATCTGCTAAGATAAAGACTATGTGTGGCTTTTTACTCCGGCCGCTAATTCCTACCCGGCTATCACCGAAGAATATCGCGAACAGAGATATGATCCCGATTTGAAATCCCAAAAGCAATGAATTGCTCTTAGTCATCATGAATTACTCTCTCATGCCAGAGGTGTTGTTAGAAATTAAGGGCCTAACTTTATCACCTAAAAACATTCAATTCCATTGATCGTGAACATGAAAGAGAATTTTTAAACCTGTCGGATATTTGTATTACTGCAGGTATTGCGTTGTCACATTGTGACAATGCTGCAGGTTTTACAAGGTGTACATGTCATCGAAAATACCTTTTCTTCAGCCTCGTTCTCAGTCGACGTGGGCACGTAATCGTATGTGACGTCACCTGTCGAGCTATTTCATCCCGCGGCCGACCGTCTGGCCCTCTTGACGTCTCGACCCCAGGCCACGGGTCTGGCAACGAGGCCTTCTTTTTTAAGGTCGATCCGTTTAGCAGGGCCATGTTGCGGGGACAGTTCCTCTGCGTGACGTTCCCGTTTTTATGAAAAAGCTACGTTGCAGGGACAAAATTTTGTCGTTGCTACAAGCTGCATGAAATTCAGTTTGTTTGAATTCGCGTGTCATGAAGCGGGGACAAAAAGTGACCAATACTCATTTTCTTAAGTAGACCGACCTTACTGCTTCGAATTTGTCAAATTGCTCCTGTCTTAATTCTAAATGTTAGTCGTTAATGAGTGGCTATATTTAAAAATGTTTAGCTGCAACTCCTTCACAGTTATCGTGACAATGCGAAATATTTAGCTGACAGTTTAATTCTGTCGGATACAAAGTATCTCTGCCGAATAGGGGTATATATATCTTGTTGACCAAAGCAATAGACGTCTTTTATTTAGTACCCATGTCCAGATTGAATCAGTTTCTTTCTTTTCGTGTTTTTACTTTATACGTTAGAAGTGAAAAGAGAGCAAAGCGTTTAAGATTAAAACTTAAAAGCCTCAAAGTGGTAGTTATACATCTGGCCCCAGTTGTTCAAAGAGCGGATAACTTTATCCACTGGATAAGTCGCTATCCAGCGGAGCAAAGGTACTCCAACCAATGCTTTTGGCAAGTTTTCCACACACTGATCCCATTCTTAAATTTGACATATGCTTCTACTGTATTCATAAATTATAGGACTATCAAGAAAATCTTGCACACATTTTGTCTGCCGGGTAGCGAACTATCCAGTGGATAAAATTATCCGCCCTTTAAACAACTGGGGCCTGGCTTCAGTTGTTTAAAGAGCGCATAAGTCGTTTTCAGCGGATAAAGTACAGCGGTTGGAGTACAGTTGTTAAAGGTGTATTGTGACTGAGATTTTGCTTGTTGGCCAAAACTGCTCCAATATTTGACAGAGAATCCTTTCTTTAACATGAAATCGCTCTTAGAGCACCGGGAGGAAAATATGAAATGATTTCTCCGAGAAAGAATAATAAACTGCAATCAGCTGTTTTTAGCGATTTTTCCAAAATACACAGGAAGAACTCGATCAATAAAATTGCAACTTGTCTCGCAATTTCGTTGCGCGGTTGCGACACAAGTTGCACGGATCGTTGCCCAGTGTAACATGCCATGAAATGAACATGTCTCGGAACGTTTTTGGTGCAGTTACCGTTGCGAGAAGTAGAACCGACTTCTACTTCTCGCAACGATTGCGGCAATAAAAAAATTGTGAGACATGTTCATTTCAGAGCATGTTACACTTAGAAAAGATTCGTGTAACTTGCGTCAAAACAATATTGCGAGGCAAGTTGCAACAAAAATTGCCTAGTGTAACAGCGACTTAAAGCAAAAAGTGTTACCGGGATCATGATTCAACAGTCTAGACAGACGGGTACAAAGATTTTTAAAGTTTTTATTTCTAATTAAAAAAGCAATTATAACTACAGTAACTAAAACACATGCAACAGCAATAAATACAAAAAGTTACAATAAAAGAAAACATATGCCAAGGAATTATTTGTTTTTACCCCATCTTCTTCCGTATCTCTTTTCTCATAAATATATGAAGCTAAACCTGAAATATAATAATGAAACGGTTGAAGCCAAAGTATTTACACAGAACACCATGCAGCTCAGTCCAACTGGGTGTAAAAATAAGAGCGGGAAATGGTAAGGGAAACAGAAAAATGCCGGATATCGAATATGCAGGTGCACCTAAAGAGATCATTTCAGCAGATACTTAAAATGTTGTCTCCTGTATTCTCAGATGGTTTTGTGGTATATTTGTGTAAGCTAAATACAGTTTGATCTGTGCCTAGGCTTTAACCGAAAATTTAACTTGCGGAAAGTTTTCTTTTCTGTTACATTCTTTACTTGATAATGGTGCCAAGATGACACCGAAACGTCGTTCTTTTTTTCGCTTATTTTTATAGTCAACTGTATTTCTAAATTTAATCTTATCAGAAAGTTTTAGGGAACAGAATCTGATTCCCCAAATTTACGAGCTGTTGTAGGCTTTACGAAAATGCTAACTGATCTATTTTCGCATTCTTAACGACATATTTGCCCCTTCGAAAAGGAGAGGAATTAGCTTTTCAGTCAGTGTTACAAAATTTTTGAGCTCATATTTTGCCTAAGAAAACTTTACATGTTCTTTTTCAACTAAATCCGAATTTAATAAACTTAATCGAGGCGATTAAGGCCTTCCGAACAGACATCCACCGAAATGAACTGTTGTGCGTCCCTGGGCAAAATAACTGTACATACAGAGTCAAACTGAAATTACTTGCCGTTATAACGAACAGGAAAATCGGGTTCATGCGGTGAAAAGAGGGGAAGAGAAATTCAAGTACTCACCTACTGAGCAACTGTGGAAGACTGGCTATGATTGGTCCATAGCCTGGCGAGTTATCATACAGTTCAAATAACGGGGCTGCAACCAGTTTGTAATTACGCGGGACAGCAAAGTTAGCTGAAGTGAAACAAAGATAAAGAGAAGCTTTGTTTAACTTGGTTAACATTTCAGCTTGTCAGAGTTAGACAAAAAACGGAAGTGACGACAGTGTTTATCACGTAAGCAGAAAACTCAAATGCTAAAAGGAATACAACCTAGCGCTTTGCTGGTTAATACATAAATGTACCTTTTTCTCCTAGTTGAACTAAGAAAAGTTTTCTCTGTTCTTTGGGCTTGGTTATATGAGCGGGAATGTACGGATACTGAAAATAAGAAAATACAGATGAGTACAACCGAGAAATGGTTTTTAACATTACTAGTTGTGTTATCACTGTGGAAGAATAGGAGCTCATAGGAATAGATCACAGAGATACATTGAAGTCGTGAGTAAAGTCCCCTATATGCAGCCGCTTCTGTTGGCCGCCACGAAGCTCTCGGAAATTAAGCTTCACGAGAATGGCTGAGAAAACATTAAATGAACAACGGAAACAATGACCCGAGTCTTTAAAACAATACTGCGTCGTGATAAACAGGTTCAATGCAATTAGAGGTTCCATAGAGCTTCCTAACACCCATAGCGGGGCTCACTTCTCCCCACTAGTGAGGAAAAGTGTTGCGTGACGACCGCGCAGGAGACAGATCATCCTCAGCTAAGTCACACTGCCTTTCTCCAATCAGTCAGCTTCCACCAGCAAACTGTTGGTTGCGATAGACCTTTTAACACTTACAACCACCATTTTGAAAACGGTCAAAACATTTTCGTAAATTCAAAATCTTTTAAACGAGTTATAAAATATACAGCGTCTTTTTTTTGTTTGAATATGAGTGATGCACCTGAGTGGCTGGAAAACATGTATTTACGTATTTACGTGGTGGTTTTGCAGTTTTTCTCACATGATAACATGAGCATCAATTATTATAGTGATTAGGAACCATTATCTCTTCTCATTTTTCCCTGTCGCTTGCTCCGAGGCCGGCGGCACACTGGGTGATTTTATACGCCGATTGTGGCAAATTTAATCGCCAAAAAAAAATTGGAAGCGAATTACACCGATCATGGACATATTGCACTGTACTTTGCTGGCATCCAGCGTCAATCAAATCGCCAGTGCAGTAGGGGGCACAATTGGAGATTTTCGCCAGTCATTCTGATCATTATATTTATTATAATCAAGACATTTACAACGATACAAACAGAATTGAGGGAAGGTAAAGAAATCACGAAGAAAATAGAAAAGTTGAAAAATTAAGGAGTTGTAACTAATTTGCTTGACCAATTTTCTGTAATATACAAAGAGTTTCAATATTGATAGTCATTTTCATTTGCCAAAATATCGAAATTTGCCGGCAAATTTCACCTTTGAATTCTTTTTTGGGTAAATCTCTTATACAGCGCGGTATCTCATTCCACAGTCTTACGCCAAATCGTGAAAACGAACGTTTATGTTTTTCTAATCTAGAGTTTTAGACGTACAAGTTTCCAGAGTTTCGAGCGTTAGTCCTTCGTCATTCCCGTCATACCTGAGGAGCCTCAAAGTTTGGTCTCCACCAGTTTCCTAACCAGTCTTCCACAACCCAGTCCACCTCGGCCCCCTGCTCTGGACGGTCCAGGATCTAAACAGAAAAATTATCATCATTATCAGCGTAAAATCAAGAAACTAAGCATAATTAAATATTAACGATACGCGCACAGTAAATACCAAGTTGCCTTCATTCTATTAAGAAAATGTTTGAACGTTTGTTTGTCAGCTTTATTGGGAAATATAACACAAAGAAAAGAAACATGTATAAGAAAAAAAAAAGGATTGAAGTTTAAGAAAAACGACAAGAGTTTTGATTTTCATCATCATGTTTCAACAGCTCTTCTGTGAACTTCAGCCTTAAATTGTAAAGTACAGAGTTGAATTTATAACAAGTACATGACAAGGCTGCTCCGTAACAGGAGCCCCCAAGAAAATGCTAAATTTTTTTGCAGCAGCACCTAATACTTCACATATTGGGCCAAACATCTTGGCTTTTGGCCTTGTGCACTCCTTGAAATTTTTCTTGCAGAGATACCTATTTATTTGATCCAGTAATTTTAAGTAGGGAAAATTACTATCCTATTGGTAAAACAGTAAAAAAAACCTAAGTTGCACACCTACAACCTGTATGCAGAATTTTTGTACTCAGCTGTATTTAAGCAACTTACTTCAGTCATGGATCTTTTAAGTCCATCTATCTCATCTTCTCCAGCTACTAGTTCCCCACCAGGCCTTCAAAATTGACGTTTTGATCATTATTACACAGTAGGCAGATAAACACACCAGGAATGCGTAACGGCATCCACGTGGATTGTTTTAGTTTTGTGTTCCTTCAGTTCATTTAGTCTTGTTTCTATCACAACTTTTTGGCCAAAAAAATATTGAGACCATACAAGTGTGTAGGTATAAACTTAGCTCCTTAAAGGAAACCTGCACTCTTGAAAGAAATTAACGTTAAATTGTTGAAAATACAATCTACAGTACCGCTTGAAACTATGGGACCATTTGCACGCGGTAAAACCTCGTCTTTGCCGAACGTGATTGCCGCGAATTCACCGCGGTGGGACGAAAACCGCAGATCAAAACCGCGAATCGACCGAGGCAAATTCGCGGCAAATGGTCTCATAGTTTCGAGCGGTACTGTAATTTCAAATTTCGTTGAAAAACATGGAAATAATATTTCTGTGTCAGACAAAACAGAACTTGATTATCGCCTATTTTTCATTTTAAATTTCCTGGGTGCCGCCATGTTGGATTTCATGACATAACACAGTTACTCAATTGTTTCTGCTTACTGACAATAGTGGCAACCGTATGATGCCATGAAATCCAAAATGGCGGCGCCAGGGAAATTTAAAATAAAAAATAGGTGACAATCATATCTAATTTTTAGCACACTTGAATGTCACTTCTACTTTTCAAAATAAAATTTAGAATATAGACACTATTTCCAACAATTTACTGACAATTTGTTGTCGGAGTGGAGGTTCCCTTTAAAGAAAGTCCACATGCATATATAAGGAACAAAGGACTGTCATTTAGAATGCCAAAGTATAAATCGAGGGACAACAAACAATTTAATGCATTCAACATTTTTTCACAGAAAATTTTTCAATAAAGTTGTCCAACTTCTTCAAGTTGCAAATATTTCATTTCCACCCCGGTCACAATTTGTACTACAATAGCAGTTTTTAACAAAATGAACTGATACAGATTTATAACTTAACTCATGTGTTTGACACTAAAATGATATTACATAATGTAGCCCCAATTATTCCCCATTGTATGTTTTGCAGATATTTAAAAACTATCCTCCCTTGGCAATTGAAATAATTGTCTGAATGGTTTTATTCAGATATATTGCGTGATACTTTATATCGTTGTGTTACATGTACTACTAGGAATCATACCAGAAAAAACTCTGCAATAACGTCATGACCCCGCTGAACTGGTCTGGCCTCCTATAGCTCTAATCCTTCGCATTGATTATTCGATCTGTTTTTGAAAGCGGAGTTTCTTCGCTGTGAACTCTCCCAATTTCCACCGTTTCAACTGTCGAGTACTACCTAGAAGTTATTATTTCGATTTACTGCTTGAAAAAGGTTTGTTTTCTCTCTGAAAACGGCAGATCAGAGTCTTAAATTCATACATGTGGCCGCCATTGAACAAAAACAACTTTTCGAAATGATGACTTGCTTTGATGTCACACAGGTAGAGATAAGTGGGTCCCCTCCCTTGTGATATACGCGCCGATAATAGATTTTGATTGGGCTGTTTTTGTTCAAGACAATCAGAACAATAAATCCCTTCTGGGAGAGGGTAGAATTTAATCAAGGTTTAATGAATAAATCAAAAAATGATTTGACGTCACACAGGAAGGGATGAGTGGATGCCCTCTCTCGTTATATGTGCCCGAATAATAGATTTTGATTGGCCTGCTTTTGTTGAAGACAATCAGAACAATACATCCCTACTAGGGGAGGACATATTTTAATGCATAAATTAATTTGTCGATTTGTGACTACGACGAAGAAAAAAAAAAGATACCCGATCGAAACCTATACACGGCCTGCCCTGCGGGCATTCCGTGTAATAAACTCTAGTTATAGAAGCCCTTATGTGAAAGTAACTCACAATTTAAAAAATGTTGTCCCTAGCTGCAGAAGCAGCACATGAGGCAATCCATGTTCATGGACAATCAGCACTCCTACGACAGTCTTCCTCATGCCAAATTTATCATATTCCTCTCTGTAGAAACAAATACCAATGATGTCAAACAGCTTGCTATGAAATAAGGCACCAGCCACAGAGATTACTGAGGCCTCTTAGAAAACAAAGAAGTTTAAGCTGGCTAGTACTTGTTTTCAGCTTTTTTACTCTGTAAACTTTAAAATAAAACAACAGAAACTCAGGACAAGGTCATACCAAACTTTTTGTAAGTTAACATTGTACATTACGTAGTTGACACAAAATGACTATTTTTTCGTGATCAGTGGTTGCCATAGAAACGATGCTTGACCATCATTGAGACCTACATTTTAGTTTCTGGCAATTATAACTTGAAAGTTTGTCCAGTAACCCCCAATTTTTTTAATGTGATAACTTTCGGCATTTAAAAATGAAAGTTCTCGAAGATTTTAAAAAAATTCTATCAAGCGGATATTTCATAAACGTTAAAAAAGGCTATTTGCGAGTAGTGCAAAATTCCTTTGATAGAAT